>NW_021632545.1:0-50795 GCF_004799145.2 Neltuma alba
TCACAAAAATATAATACATGAGTTGTTAGTACTTGTATTATTAATTATTACCTTAAGCTTTTTGTTAACAATGGCTCTATCAGTTGTCAATGCATACCTAAAAAAAGAAAAGAAAAATTAGTAATTAAACAATAAAAATCTTTTGCAATGAAGTCTCAATTAATTTGATAATTTTTAAAGATCTTTTTATATTTAGTTTTTTTTGGACGAATCTTATTGCAATTTATCTCTAAATATAAAGAGTATGATACTACCTTCTATCTTAATTATAAGATTTTATTTTTGTAATTTAAAATAAGATCTTATAATAAGTACCCGAATGTAGTACTCCTCCTCTCGTTCAATATAAGCTAAAATTTTTAAAATGGGTGGATTTTTTATAAGCTAATATTTACTTTTGTCCAAGCATTTAATAAGATTTTTCAATTTACCATGATATATTCTCTCCTTTCTTTAATTCATTTTATATCTTTTACTTATTTTCTTCATTAGTAAGAGTATATTAGAAAAAATAAATATATGCTTTACATATTTATTGTTTTAAATTGATTTTAATTAATTTTTTGATAAATATAATATAAAATTTAATTTATATTTTGAAGTGAAGGAGTATATTTTTTTGAATCATTGAAGATATTATTGAGGAAAAGGAGGAGGACATAATTCATTAGTGTGGGGCCTACGCGCACGCGGAGTTGGCCGTTGGCTTTGGGCAATTTCTCAGCAAAATAAAAGGACACCAATAATTGTCAAGAAGTAAATCTATAATTTATATTCATAAAAATTTGGGAAAATGACAAAAAAATGACTGTTGAAATTGAAAATGACAAAATGGGCATGCAAATAAGTGAAATGACCAAATAGGCATGGGGTATCAATCTGGAATTTTGTCAATTCGGTAGAAAGACTAAAATGCCCTGAACCTCTCTGAAGTATATGAACCGGAAGAAAACAATACTATACCAGAAGAGAGAGAGAGCTGCGAAAATGAAGCTAGAGCAAGGGTCGAAATCTGGAAAGAGGGAAAAGGTAAGCAATTTTTCCGTTAAAAACGCTAGTATCACTCGATTTCTTGACTCGTTTTTTGCTGCAATCTCGAATGGGGATGGGTCTGTGAGTGTAGAGGGTTTGGATGAAGAATTTGACCAGGATGAGAGAGTGACGCGTCGGAAATGGAAAAATGATGACAAACAGTAAGCATGAGGTGGTCAGTGTTGTTAAACTCATTAGTGAAGTTGTAAAATCCTATATTTAAGTTGTTAATGGAGTAAGTGGGTGTGTGTGTTGTTTTTGGGTATTTCGAAAGATAAATGAAATTGATTATTGGGGAACTAAAATATTGATTTATGCTTCTTTGTTGCAGGTTAGCAGGCTTTGATGACATCTAACATTGGGTTTAACATTGAGGAGTATTTTTTTAGTGTAAATAGAATAACTTTTGAACCCTTAATTTTTTTTGGAGAATAGCTGATAGAGAGGTTATCCTTTTTGTAAATGATGTTAACTGGGTAGGATATGTTTGTAATCTGAATGACAAGGAAACATTAGGTGGTGGTTTAATCTTAATGTTAACATGTCATTTGAATACAAGTTATGTAACTTCTGTCATAGGCGTACTGGTTTTTGGTAAATATCATCACTTCAGTAGTCAATTCCATTATACATGTAGTAAAGTCTGAATGTTAATACAAACATATTATGATGTTCTTCAGGTGTACTTGTATGCTATTTTGTCAACACATTTTACCATTTGCTTAATTCCTCCAAGGGAGATGGTGGAAGTTGCCAATGGGCATGACCGGAGTGGTTAATTTGATTACAAATGTTGTTATTCACATTACAAATGTTGTTATCATCATTATCAGGGTAGTGAGTGGCTATGGCATGTCATCTTACAAGCATGTGCGTGTGTTCATTACTGCTGGGGCTATTAATGCTTGAGGTTGTGGGATTCAAGTTTTGGAAATTTAGAAGCTGATATAATGGTGTTCAAAGACTGTTTAATGAATCTGAATTATATATTAGCATGTTCTGAAAGTGATAATAATTTACAGATTATATATTACTACTAGTTGAAATATTTTGAAGGTTAAAAGCTGATTCAATACTTGTAAAATGTTTGTATATATATGAGTATGTGGGTTATTGCTTGTGAATTGATGCTTGTGAATTAAAGTATCGAGGCATAAAACTGATTTTCCTTTCTTTCTTTTTTTAAAAAACTGTTGGTTTGAGGATTGAAGAGCTAGAGATTAAAAACTGATTTGAACATAATGATTTATGTCTCTAAGTGCTGAATTATGATTGTGCTGTTTGAATCAGATTGTTTTACAGCCTGTGAGCTCAAAGTAGGAGCTGAAAAATCAGTTTCAAGTTACTAAATTATGCATTGGTGGGTGGCTAGTGAATCATGACCTTAATTCAAGACATGACAAAGCATTGAGCTTGTTTTCATCAAATGAAGCCACCACACTGACCAAAAGACAGCATCTGTGATAGTAGTAAAGATTACATAAATTAAACATATAGTATTTGTGAAAGTAGTGTCCAGATATTATCAAAATACTTGACTTATGGTTGTAGGTTGTAAGTTATGATATTTGTTGGCTTAATTTAAATTTTTTTTGGAATAATTTCACTAAACAAGTAATGATAATTACAGCATGCATAATGAAAGTTGTAACTTCTGTCATGGTATTTGCAACTCAATTATTTGTACCCTAAATTACATCTATTTGAACCCAAATTTCACTACACACGTAATGGGATTAACAACATTCGTAATGAAAGTGACCACTTCCGTATTGTCATTTACAACTCGTTTATTTTAAACCAAAGTAACATGCATTTGGAGCCAATTTCACTACTCCGATAATGATAATAACAACATTTGTAATATGAATTACAATTTTTATAATAAGAGTTATCATCTCGCTATTGCCATTTGCAACTCGTTTATTTCAAACCCAAGTAATATATATTTGGAGCTAATTTCATACTCTCGATAATGATAATAACAACATTTGTAATGTGAATTACAACTTTCGTAATAGAGTTACAATTTCGCTATTGCCATTTGCAACTGGTTAATGTGAAAATGAATTTAACATGTATTTGGAGCCAATTTTACTACCCTGATAATGATAATATTTGTAACGTGAATTACAACTTTTGTAATAAGAGTTACTATTTCACTATTGCCATTTGTTAACTCATTTTATTTCAAATCCAAATAACATCTATTTTCAGCCAATTTTACTACCCCGATAATGATAATAACAACAATTGTAATGTGAATAACAGCATTTGTAATCAAATTAATCACTCCGGTCATGTCCATTGGCAACTTGCACCATCTCCCTTGGAGGAATTAAGCAAATGGTAAAATGTGTTGACAAAATAGCATACAAGTACACCTGAAGAACATCATAATATGTTTGTATTAACATTCAGACTTTACTACATGTATAATGGAATTGACTACTGAAGTGATGATATTTACCAAAACCCAGTACGCCTATGACAGAAGTTACATAACTTGTATTCAAATGACATGTTAACATTAAGATTAAACCACCACCTAATGTTTCCTTGTCATTCAGATTACAAACATATCCTACCCAGTTAACATCATTTACAAAAAGGATAACCTCTCTATCAGCTATTCTCCCAAAAAAATTAAGGGTTCAAAAGTTATTCTATTTACACTAAAAAAATTACTCCTCAATGTTAAACCCAATGTTAGATGTCATCAAAGCCTGCTAACCTGCAACAAAGAAGCATAAATCAATATTTTAGTTCCCCAATAATCAATTTCATTTATCTTTCGAAATACCCAAAAAACACACACACACCCACTTACTCCATTAACAACTTAAATATAGGATTTTACAACTTCACTAATGAGTTTAACAACACTGACCACCTCATGCTTACTGTTTGTCATCATTTTTCCATTTCCGACGCGTCACTCTCTCATCCTGGTCAAATTCTTCATCCAAACCCTCTACACTGACAGACCCATCCCCATTCGAGATTGCAGCAAAAAACGAGTCAAGAAATCGGGTGATACTAGCGTTTTAACGGAAAAATTGCTTACCTTTTCCCTCTTTCCAGATTTTGACCCTTGCTTTAGCTTCATTTTCGCAGCTCTCTCTCTCTTCTGGTATAGTATTGTTTTCTTCCGGTTCATATACTTCAGAGAGGTTCAGGGCATTTTAGTCTTTCTACCGAATTGACAAAATTCCAGATTGATACCCCATACCCATTTGGTCATTTCAGTTATTTGCATGCCTATTTTGTCATTTCCAATTTCAACAGTCCTTTTTTTGTCATTTTCCCTAAAAATTTTGTTAACAAGTGTACTGAAAATATTTTTTTAAATGTTTTTTAAATCTGAAGACATGTCAGGTCCTGGAAAACCCATCACTCAACTCACCAATAATTGTGAACAAAAAAAAAATGACGCCAATAATTGATCCGTGTGAAGACCGCGTCGCTTTTTGAAAGTAAGAGAACACTAATATTCAAGTTGAAAAGCCTGAACACTCGGAGTCGCGGAGTCGGCCTCTGCCTTTTGGAATTCAACGACTTTTTGTCATCTTGTAAACTTCTAGGAAGGAAAGTAATTGTTAATTATGACATCATATTCTTAATATAAAAATTGCTTAACTAATTTAAATAGATAAAAATTAGTTAAATTAGTTATTTGTAGTAATTGTAATTCCGGTAACATGTCATTAGAGTTTAAAAATAAATGTAATCAATAGCTAAAAAAACAGTCAATACATAAGAAAGAGTAGTCATTATAGCTCCGGTGATAGATCACCAGAGTTCTGGTGACCCATTGCAGGTATCGGAACTCCAGCAATCGGAATTACTGAGGTAGCAGTATTTAAAAAAAAGGTTAAAAAAATAGTAAAGGACATTTATATAATTTTATCAAATTTCAAAATTTCAAAAAAGTACATGAGATCTGAATTGGGATTTTGAAATTCAGATACCCTCATTTGTCATTTATTATTTTTAAAGGTATTTTAGTGTCTTTTTTTCCTAAAATATTGCGAGGAAACAAGTTAGGCTGATTATATTTTACCATATGGTCACTACAATCAAAAGATTTGTCATCAAGTCTGCAAATATGACAAAAGATTTATTTAAATTCGGAAAGTTTTTAAAAAAGATTTTTCCTATTTTGAATTTCGAGTCAACATGACTTCCAACACCTAACTCTTCCTTTTAGGTGTGGTGAGGTATTATTTATTAGGGGTGTGCATGAAGCCCAAATGCCCGCAAAGCCCGCCCGAGCCTGAAGAAAATTACCCAGCCCAGCCCGAAAAAGAATGGGCATCTTTGGGCTGGGCATTTCATGGGCAGGGCTGAGCATCGGGCAGGACATGCTGCCCTGCCCATTTGGCCCTGCCCAGATTATATATATTATAATTTATAAAATAATATTAATATATTACATTTCTTTACCTAAAAAAAAAAGTTATCTCCCTCCTTTTTGCAATTTAACTTATTATTATTACATGTCTATTAGTTTTCTATTTTAAGGGATCTAATTCTTCTAAAGAAGCAGTAGTATCTTGCTTTTAACTTGTTATTCGTGAGTTTTATTGTGTATATCCTATTGTTTGTTGCTGTTGTAGTGTTGGCTATTTATAAGTCAATCTTCCCCTCTATGTCATTAACAACTTTCTTTGTTAGAGAATGAGTTCATACATTACATATTTGTATAAATAAACAATTTTGAATATTTATGCAAGATAGAAAACAAGATTGGGGTAGGAGCATGGAAAGAAAATTGGGTTTAATTATCTGAATTACATGCTTTCTATTTGATTTATATTTAGTTATTTTGTATTAATTTTTTATGAACAAGTCATATGATAGAAAGAAGTCTTTTAGTTGTATGGACTGCTAGCTGCATTGTATCGCATAATAAGTATTTACATATTAAAAGTCGTTATATTAAATTATTATGAGATTATTTTTATTTTTCTTTTTACAATTATTTTCACCTCATTTTTATATGGTCTATGTTATTCCTATTAGCCCATTACTTCAGTTTTAATATCTTTTTACAATTTTTTAGGTAACATTTAATTTTTGCCACTTAAATGGATAATCAAGTTTCTATTACATCGCCATCCCTGGCTCCCAATGGAATATCTCAATGTGCTTCAACCCCTCTTCAATTTTTTCAGATGTTTTATTCTTTTCTCAACTTTCTAGAGATTAATGCAAACCGTTTGAATTTCAAGACTTTAATTACAATCTTGAGAGTTGTTTTGTTCTAAATAGATTATGAATATTATTTATTTGGATATTTGCTAAGACTTGTTTTGAATTATTTTTGGATAATTTTAATGTGTGAAAATATAAAATTATGAAATGTAATTTTTAGGTATGGATGAAAGTTTTTTTTACATGTGATATCGGTAGGTCATCATCATTTGGGCAGCAAAGCCCGCCCTGCCCAGCCCGCCCATGCCCAGCCCAAAATGGTTAGGGCTTCTATGGGCAGGGCCGGGCAGTGGGCTGCAAAATGCAGCCCGTTCATGTTTCGGGCTGGGCATCGGGCAGGGGTTCTGCCCTGCCCAGCCCTGCCCATGTGCACCCCTATTATTTATTCCCAGTGAAGATCCCTTCAAGTTGAACTCAGAAATTGCGTAGCACCATCTCCCATAAATCACAGCTAATCTACTAGGTATGACTTTTAATGCGAGGAAATTGGAGAGAAAAGAAGGATAAAAAAATTTTGAAAAAAAATGACTAAAAAAAAGTTACTCCCTCCGTTTCTTATTATAAGAGACGAATAACCGAATTACGTTGATAAAAAAAACAGTTAAAATTAGTTAAGAACAATTAATATGTAAAAAGTATAATTTTTTTTTCCAAAAATACCCTTATTAATAAGGAGAGAGAGCATGAGAGAGAACAATAGTAAATTCTTAAAAGAAAGAGAAGTGGAAAGGAGAGAGAGTGTTAGTTGGAGACAATAAATATGGGTAAAATAGGAAATCAACACAAAAAAGTAGAGACAACTTTTAAGTGTCTCTTATATTTAAAAACATACTATAAGCATCAAATGTCTTTTATAATAAGGAACGGAGGGAGTAAAATTATTAAATTTTGAATAAGGCAGCAACAATACTTTATTTCCTGTTGATAACATTAAATTTATAAATGATAACAAATTTTTATTGACATTCTTTATTTAGTATTTAGTAATTTTTAGCTTCTTTTTTATTATTTTTTCAAAAAATTTGAATAAGTTTTATTAAAAAAATTTAAAATTTTTATAACATTATTTTTTTTATTTTTTCTTTTCATTTTCCTCGTAGCAAATTAGCTGTTGTTTTTGTGCTTGTGAACGCACCAAAGTAGAAAATCATTTCTGAAGGACGAAAGAATCATTAAAAAGATTAACATGATAAGTCCTTGTTTACTAATCTTGGGTCGATCAGCATTTCTTTTTTTTTTGAATGTCCTTAAATTATTGCTAGGAAACAGACTAGACTGAAAACAAAACGCGGGGAACAAGAAAGTCATCAAGCACGAGAAATGCTCATATTAGTAATTAAGAATATCAGAAGGTATTATGAGATAATAAAAAAATTGAACGCACTAAAATAGAAAACTATCTCTAAATATGACAAAAGAATCATTTAAAAAAAATATTTAACATGCTTAGTCTTTGTTTAATAATCGTCGGTCCTTTCAGAATTTGTTCCCAAAACGTCCTTAAATTATTGCTAGGAAACAAACTAGGCTAATTGTATTTTACTACTATATGGTCACTACCCCAAAAGATTTGTTATCGTATAAGTCCACAAATATTACAAAAGATTTATTGTTTAAATATCAAAAAGTAACAGATTAGTAATGAGCATGTCAACCTGGACCGACCAAAGCAAAATAATTAGTATACATTCTATTCTATAAATCTATAAATATGAAAAATAAAAATGAAACACTTTTTTCAGCGCTGGAAATGTAAATGCATTATTTGGTGCTTCAGAAAATTCGCCTCTAACAAGTTGAAATTAAAAAAAAAAAAAAAAGTTTCCATTTGCTTTCATAAATCACAACTAATTTTTAGAATAATATTAAAAAACAAATGTCATTAAAATAAAGGACATGTGCGTCAAATAGACGTCCATCTTAACGGGAGACCATTTTAGGCGCCCCATACAAGCCATCAAGCCCGGTCTAAATAAACCATAGTTTCTTTTTAGTAAACTTTATTAAAACAAATAAGCTGTTAATTTTAGCTTATAACTTATTGTAGCTTTTCATATAAAAGTCCGATTACAGAAAAGCTCATCCAAACAACATTATTGTTTCAATCGGGCTTATAATGCTTATGAGCTCCTTATAATCTCAAAATAATTGATGCCAAACGGGCACTAAGTTGAAATTGGAAAAAAAAAAGTTTCCATTTGATATAAGAATAAGTGTCATCAAAATAAGAGATTAAGAATTTTAATTATTTTCATGCGTCAAACAGATATATATATATATATATATATTTATCTTAGTTCAGATGGAACAGGTGATCATTTTAGAGTGCCTCCATACAACTCATCAAGCTCTCTAAATTAACCATAATTTCACTATGCACTCTTTATTCCTCTAAATAAAATAATAATGAAAAATTATTATGAGTATAATAATAATAATAATAATAATAATAATAATAATAATAATAATAAAATAAATATTATTATTATTATTATTGTTATTGTTATTGATAAAACAAAGGAAAATCATCAAACAACATGAAAAATTTCTTGGCCAAATAAATAAAAAAGAACAAACATATGGAAAATTTCAACCTTGTGGCTCTTCATAATATTTTTTTAAGCACGTCCAATATTAAGATAAAAAGAATATTTCATAGTACTAGATATACTTAAAAATATTTTAAAGTATTGGATATATCTAAAATATATTTTGAGATGTTAAATGTATCTGAAAAAAATATTTTGAGATGTTATATATACGTAAAAAATATTTTGGGTACTAGAAACACTTTAACCCCTTAAAAAAATTGTAACCTGTAAAAATATTTGGAATAAGTATAAAAAAATTTTATGCTTTTGGTGCCCTAATATTAAACAGGGAGAAAAAGGAAAAGTGAATAAATAATTAATAAAATGATCAATTAACTCTTCTTCCAAGTGCCTCACAAAAGGAAGCCAGGGAGCACAAATCAAATAGTAAGCTCTTCCAAGTAAACAAAAACTTCAATCAGCGATGAATAAACCTTAAAAATCCCTATCATACCAGACAAAATTACACACACATCGTTACTGATTCTGGCAAAACCAAAAAACCAGAATAGTGGGTGACGTACATTATATAGAAATAAAATTAAAAGATTATTAAATTTTAAATAAGAATCAATATAAATAGGATTAAAAGAGTAGTGATCAAGAGTTAATTAAAATTTGACTGTTGGGAAACATGGACAATAATTGTTCCGTGTGGCGACAATGGATAAGGTCAAAGACGCGTGGAAAAGTGAATGAAGGAGAAACATTGAAATTAAGTCAAGAATTTATTGACAACTGTAAGGAAAAAAATCAGTAATATCTTTTTAAAGTAAATTATTCTAAAATGAGAGCTTAATCTTCTTCCCAAGAGTATTACAGAAGAGAGTACATGTTAAATAGGTAACAGAGAAAAAAAAAAAAGTATATTAACTAAGGGTAAAGATGAAATTTTTTTAAATTTTAAGACATAATTAATGAGTTTTTTTTTAATCAGCAAGAAATTAATGAGATTGAAGGTTTGTTCGGTTTCAATAAAAGATGTTAAAAATATCTTATAAATAGAATTAGAGAAATACTTTAATTATATATAGCTTCACAGAAGATCTTATCTTTATTCCATAAATTTATCAAATATTTTTTTTTAATATTCCAACCCTAATACATTTAAGATTAACAGTGAGTACTAACATTAAAATTTTAAATGTCCCTCTTTTTGTTATCTTCAATGATTTATTAACAAAAAATTTTCAATGTCCATAGATAGTATTTTGTTGAGACATTTTTTAAAATGTACTCCTATAATCTTGTTTATAGAATAGAAAGAAAATTTTTTTTAATCCTATTTATAAAGTAGAAAGAAAAACTTTTGATATAAATGTACAACTTTATTCTTTGTGTTAACTTGATTCTTATGAGGGATAATGTATATTAGATAGAAATAAAATTAAAAGATTATTAAATTTTAAATAAGAACTAATATAAAATATATTAAAATAATTTATAAATAAAATTAACGGAGCGGAGATCGGTTGTTGGGAAACAGATTGTCAAAGAGGAGATATTTTGACGAAGACACTTGAGGACTACAGGAGGGGGAGGACAATAATTGTTCCGTGTGGCGACAATGAAAAAGATCAAAGACGCGTGGAAAAGTGAGTGAAGAAGAAACATTGAAATTAATTCAAGAATTTATTGAAAACTGCCAGAAAAAAAAATCAGTAATATCTTTTTAAAGTAAATTATTCTAAAGTGAGAGCTTAATCTTCTTCCTAAGAGTACTACAGTGATATTTTAAATTTAATGTCATAGATTCGTTTGAAAAATGAAAATGAAAATAAAAGCCGAAGGATGCGATATGTGACTCGTGGAGAAGTAAATAAAGGGGAAAAATAATTTAAGAATTTGAAAGCTCAAAAGTTTGTTTTTCCCTTTATACTCTTCGGATACTTAATCCTCAATATAAAATATAATTAATTAATTTAAATAAATTAAAATATTAATTAAATTAGTTATTATAATATTTTTTTAAACATCCAAATTATTGTTTTCAATTTCCTTCTTCCCTCTTCTACTTGATTATTATTGAAAAAATATCAATAAGATTAATTTGGGACAAAATTGATAAATATGTGAAATATTTTTTGCATATAGAACCAATATCAACTTTCAAATTAGGTTCAACACTAAAAACTAGAGGAGTAGAAAATACCTAGATCAAGTTCTTTAATCACATATGGTCATGTGTGGTTTTTTTTTTTTATATGAATTTCTAACCAAAAATAATATTTTAAAAATAACACATATTGTCATGTGTGATTAGAGAACTTAACATATTGACATAATGAATACAACAAACTTGGGGTAAATATTGTAAAAAAATCATTAATATTTTTTAAAAGTTAATTAGTCTAAAGTTATAACATGATATTCTTCATGATACAATGACATTTTAGAATTAATCATATATCTTTTCATGAAGAATGAAAGCAAAAATAAAGGTGTGAGATTGAATTTAGAGTATGGTTTTCCATGTTTAGAATTAATCATATATCTTTTCATTAATACTACCTCCGCTTCTTAATATAAGACTCTATTTAATTTTTATTTTGATCCTAAATATAAGACCTTAATCCACTTTGTCTATCATATTTATAGATTTTTTCCAAAACAACCCTTCTAATAATAAGAGTTCTAGTCAATACACTTGATTAGTAAGGATATTTTAAGAAAGACAACACTTATTTAGAATAAATAACTAACTCAACTTACTTGCTTAATCTCCTCAAATTAGTCAACTGGCTCTTATAATTAGGACCGGAGGTAGTATAAGACTTATTTAACTGATTTGATTATATTAAGAAAGTTAGGTAAGTTCGTTAATTATTAAAAATATAACATGTCTTTCCTAAAATACCATAATCAATTTTCTTAATATCCTCCCTCTATAACTTATTTGATTATGATTGACGAAATATTCATAAGGATAATTTAAAAAAAATTGATAAATATAAGAAATAGATCTTATAATTAAGACTAAAGTTAACTGAACAATTAGGTCCTATATTAAGGATCGAAGGAGTATCTTCAGAATAACTTTGTTAACAGATTTTACGAAAGAGTTCAAAATTTTTATTATGAAAATATGCTCGCTTGCTTTGTTAACAATAGTGTTATCCATTTCATAATATAGTTCTTTTGATGGTTTAAACTTTTAAAAATTAAAAAACTAAAATAAGATAAGGATATTACAATATATAGAGATTCGGATTCAGATATTGAATTCTATATTCCCCCAAGTACGAAGCTTGAGAATTTTATATGTAGTTAGTCACTGTCATACAAGACACAATTCACCCCAACATTTACAAATCCAACATAAAGAAAGCAATCAAATTTTCAAATGCATCAGGCTCAATTTCACAGAGTTCATAAGTTTTTCTAAACTTACCCACTAGTGTCTCTCAACAAAAAAAAAAAAAAAACTCAAATGACTTTCAAACAATACTTCGAGAAAGACAGAGTATCCTAAAACAAGAGAATATAATGGATTTCAGGCAGGTTCCAGCGAGCTTTTCTGTTCAGTCCAGGTTCAAATCGTCTATCTGGAAGTCAAATATGAACAAGCCGTTCTGTGCCTCTTGATTCTGCGTTTTAAGCATAAGAAACTGAGTGCAGAGACATGGCACAAGGAACAATATGATAAAGAAATAATAGTTTGGTTAGCAATCTATTACACTCGAGTAATATACGATATTTAAGAAGTAGATTATAAATATTACCTCCGTTCCTAATTATAAGACCTAGTTGACTAATTTCAGAAAACTAAAGAAAGAAGTTAAGGTAGTTATTTGTAATAAATAGGTGTTGCCTTTTCTAAAATATCCTTACTAATCAAGTGTATTGGCTAAAACTATCATTATTAAAAGGATTATTTTGAGAAAAAAATACATAAATATGAGAAACAAAGTGGATTGGGGTGTTATATTTGGGATCAAAATAAAAGTCAAACAAGTTCTTATATTAAGGACCGGAGAAAGTATTTGACTCACTTAAATACTACTACCTTCGGTCTTAATTATAAGAATTTGAGGAGATTAAGAAAATAAGTTAAGTTAGTTATTTGTAATAAATAGGTTTTTTCTTTCCTAAAATATCTTTGCTAATCAAGTTTATTGGCTAGAACTACCATTGTTAGAAGGACTATCTTGGGAAAGAATGCATAATATGGAAGACAAAATAGATTGAGATCTCATACTTAGGACTAAAATAAAAGTCAAATAAGGTCTTATATTAAGGACCAGAGGTGGTATTTAGAGGGAGAATATATAGGAAAGATCTTAATTTAAATAATACACCTCCTAAAGTGCAGGCACCGTGCTTTTCTTATTAGGCATGTGATATTTGGGAGGCGCCACTCTGCATGATCTGATAATCGCTTCTCACAGTATTCCATATGAAGTTCTCTCAAACTTGGCAGAAGGATTCCTTCTGGAAATGCTTCCATCTCGTCACAACCATTTGTACTTGGCTTTTTTTAAAATTGGGAGAAGACCTTCCATATCATCTGACATGAACTTCAGAATATTACAAGCCAGAATAGAAATGGACTGGAGATTTTGAAGAGACGCGGTTGAATTCGACCCAAAAGTTACACCTTCACACCTTCCTATAAATAGACGTTTTAATGACGGGGGCAAATGAATCAATGGAAGTGATATGTTGGAACAATCATAGATAGATAACTCTTGCATATGCAAATTTTTAGAAAGTGCCTCCAACATTGATTCCAACATTTGACATCCTGAAATTACTAGCTCACAAAGGGAAGGAGGTAACTCTTGTTTTTGCTACACTAAATTTCCACTTCCATTTGTCTCCAAATTCTGAAGTTTCGGATGCGATGGGGTACAAGAAGAAAACACTGGACATAGAACAATTTGCAAAGTCTCCAGAGAAAGCGGCTGGGAAGGTAGATTTCCAGCTAATTTGGTGCATCTAGATCTTTCAATTTGTCGGAGGTTAGGGAAAACTTGCATACCAATCGAATGCCATTCTTCACAAGAAGTCATGTTTGAGAAATGAAGATCTTCAAGCGATGCAAATGGTAATATTGAGGCACAATCATTTCTCTTCAACAACTCAATGCCAATACTCATTAGCCTATCAAATCCTTCAATATACAAGCTCTTTCACAAGATGTCGCAAGTTCACAAGATGTTGCATATCAATTGGCAGCATCTCAGTTTGACACAAAAACGCAGCTTGAACGCTTGTAGATTGAATAATTTGGACAATGAAAACGAGTGGACATGAAAGACGTTGTGATGCTCTCTATTTCTTGTATCAAAATAAAACGTGTGGGTCACTGTCTCTTTCTTACCTTATCCACTCATGACTCCTTCGGCCTCCCAAAAGAAAAATATAATGTTTTTGCCAGCAGTAAAAGAGAAAATGATCATAAAATACTTGTTAAATTTGAAAATGATAATTAGGTGTTGCTGACTATTCATATAAAGTTTTTTGCACATTAAAATTACTTATTTATTATTTTTAAATTAAACAAGTATTTTTATGATCATTTTCCCAAAATAAAATTCCGTTTTTGGACTCATTAAATTATATATATATGTGTGAATATATGAATAAAATAAACTTTCGAAGGGGATTGCATGAAGAAGTTTTCTTTGTTTTTTTTTTTTAAAGGTTTTGTCCAGGATTTCATAAACTTGTTTTTGCTATTGCCCTGAGTCATGTAACCAGACGTTTGAACTTTTCAAGTCACCTGTTAGTTAAATTTCGTAATGCTTTATTTTTTTAATTATTTGATATTTCATGCATATCTATCGTAGAGGAAATTAGTTTTTCTTGGATAGAAAAGAAAAAAGAAAGAAAATTATGCCGGAAAAATTTGACCTTAAAACAATTTCAACATAATTTGTACAATAATTGACGTCTATTGAGTGAAACACTCAAACACCTTACGCTCTACGACAAAGATGCACGTTTGTGGGGTTGGGGTAGTTGAACACTTCTTCGATTTTATTTATAAGTCCCAGCATATTACATTATAACAAAGAAAAATTTTAAAAATTCATTATCCATGTCTTAAAATCTAGACACGTGTTTTTTCAAAGAGGAATAAAAGAAATGAAAGATAAAATGTAAGAAACATGCACCAAATCAAACAATGAAATAGTAGGTATCACCAAACATCCCCGAACACACAAGAAGAAAAGTTGATAAATAAGAGTTCTTCTACCTCGTTATGGGAATTAGGAAAAGTTAATATGCAAGTCTTGTAGTTTTAAGTGATTTTTAATCAAATTTATATAGTTTTTTTAAATTTTTTTAGGATTAAAATGCATCTAATATCTTAAAATATTTTGTTAGATGTGTGCAGCACCATAAAGTATATCAAGTATCATAAAATATTTTTCAGTATTTTTTAGGGTGCTGGATGCACTTGAAAAAATATTTCAGGATGCTGGATGCACCACAAAATACTTTAGTACATTTGAAAAAATACTTCAAGATGCTAGACATAATTGACAAAATATTTTAAAGTGCTGGATGCACCTTAACTCTATTTGTTATTAGGTTATTATAATCTCACCTGATTTTTAATTAAGTCTATATAGTTTCAAATGATTGAGAAAAAATCTATAAAAACAAATGACCTAATTAAAAAAAAAAACACTCGGTAGACTCAATTAAAATTATGGGGAAACCAGAAGAACTTGCAAATTAATTTTTCCGGCAAAATTAAAGCATGACACACTTTCAGAAACTCAAAAAAAAAGAAAAAAAGAAAAAGGCAAGATGCCCTTGGAAGTATTGAACAGAAGTTTGATCCCTGATCTTTAGTGCATACAAAGACTTTCTATTCTTCAGTCAGTAGGAAAAGAAGAGACGCATTAAAACCAGAATTCTCACACTTTATACAATGTCTGGAAATTTTGGAGAATCCAAAAGCCGTGTGAAATACACAAACGAAAGAAATGAGTTAAACTGTTGCTTATAAAAATTGGGATTCAAGGGAGTGAGCCTTCTTTTTCGAACTTGTACAATAATCACTTAGTACCACCTCATTCACTGTTTGAATTGAAGGCATAATATGATTTGTGAAAAATCAATCATAGTTATTACCCAAAAGAAAACTAATTAAATATAAAATTTATGATTTAAAAGTCAAAAAAAAAAAAACATAAAACCCCAGCAAGGAACACACAGGAGGCGACATGTTGCTTTATAAGAACATGCACACAAAAAAATATAAAAATATTAAAAAAAAAATTTTCTAAAACAAGATAAATTTTACTATATATTTACTTTATATACAGTAAAAGTATTTTTAAAATTATGATTTGATTTTCATCTAAATACCACATAATTCTTGATTAAAGATAAGAAAATTACTTTTCAAGAGTTAGGGAAAGATGTTGCTGTGTACTTTTCGTCATTTAGCAATTCTGCAAGGATTCAACAATAGTACAAGAAAAATGGCCACAAAAAAAAATAGTACAAGAAACGGAGTCCCACGCAACTTACCAGAGTTTTGGTTTTTCCCCCAGTAGTATAAATCACGACGGAATTAAGAAGATTCCAGTGGATTTTTTATACATGAACTTTATTTTTTATTTTTTAAAAAAGAGGAAATAGTTCATGCAAATATAATGACGTGCCTCCCTCGCTCTTATCCTATGTTTGATATGAGGAAATTGGAAGAAATAGGGAGCAAAATATAGAAAGAAGATTCTAATTGTATTAAAAAAAATTGAGTGCTATATAATGTAATAAAATGATTTTGTAAGAAAATAAAAAATGAATAATTTGGAATCTTTTTCTTTGAACGTAAGAAATTCAAGATTTCATCATTTTATGATTTTTATCACTATAAGATACTACTAAAACAGGGATAATTAATTTGCAAATTCTTGTAGTTTTAAATAACTTGTAATCAAGTCCTTGTAGCATTTTTTATCAAGTTCTTTTACTAATACTTGTTTTTATTTAGATCCTTGTAAGCTTTTTATTTTATTTATTAGATTTGTATAGTTTTATCTGATTTTTAATCACATCCTTGTATTTTAAATTTATAATTTAACTTAAATTAATTACATAAATAATATTGAAATATAAAATCTTAATTGTAAATTTAGATTAATTTTTATATAATTAAAAAATTAAAAAATTAAAAGTTAATATTTAATTCAAATAATTAACTATAAATTCGCTTGAATTATATTACGTTTTTAGGACATTTTATTCTGTTAATTCGGATTTTATAATTATAAAATAAATATGAATTTATTATATTAATATAAATATAAATATATGTTTAATTCAAAAATTTTAGAGAATATTAAGATAAAATTATTATAAAATAATTATTATAATTTATAAAATAAAGAATAAAAAACTTCAAGAGAAAGATGTTTTAAGAAAATAAGTTGCATTTTTTATGTATTTAGTGTCTTTACTAAATTTTAACCAACTTTTTTAGTTATATAAATTAGTTATTTAATACTTCTCTGATTCGTAATATAAAACCAACTTTATAGTGTAAGCACTACAAAAGAGTTGTTATCTTAAGGATTGAAGGAGTACTTATATTTTGAATATGAGGAAGTAATAATTATGCATGTTTCCGAATTCTTTTTTTTTTTTTAACGCAAGTAGTTGAATAGGAATTGGTAATTGCTTTTGGAAAAATAATGATGTAACATCCTAAGTTTTAATCTAAGAATTAGAGTTAAATAAGCTTTGATTAGTAAGAAAAATTGAGACATTACGTAATTGAAATTGAAAGTTGAGACTTAGAAATACTAAGACTGATGATTGTAGGTTATACCTTTAAACTTTTTTGAGTAGTTTTAGATCTTGGGTGCTTTCAAGAGTCAGATGATTTTGTTTTTTAGTGATCCTTTTTGTATCAGAAAATAAACATCTCAAACTTTCCGAAGTGTCCTAATTTCTAATTTTCAGAGATCCTTGAAGCTATTTATGAATTTTTGAAGTCGAACCTTTTTATCAGTGTTTTCACTAGATATTTCCTATAGCAGATATCATAGTGTGTTGCCTGTGTCATTTGCTACACATTAGCTAGATGCTTGCTATAATGAACAACACAGAGTATTCATTCACTAAGTGTTCACTATAACAAACATGTCGAAAATCTGGTTTTATAAATCAGTTTCAGATGAGATTTTTAGGAGGTTTGAGAAGGAAAATTTGTGAGGCTCTGTTAGGGTTTGGTGTTTTCAATCTAGGAGAATATATTTAAGCTTCTAAACATCAAATTAATTATTCCTAACCTCATTTCTATCATTTTCTTTTAGATTTTTAAAATTGAGATAGCTGAATCGTAAGTTCTTTAATTATTTTGAATGGGTTGAGGTTTTGAATGATTATAAATTTAAATGACTTTTGTAGACTAGTCTAAGTGTTTAGTTGGTTTAGTTTTTTTAGATTTGGATTTTTAAGGAATTTGAATCTAGAGTTTGTGATTTTTAGAAGGTTTATGGTGGTTAATGATATTGTAATGATTCAAAATGAGTTTTGATGATTGGGTTATGTTAATATGAGTCAAAATTTATGTTTAATCAGTTTAGAATATTGATTTGAGTTGATATATCATAGATTCTAAATCATACCGTGTATAACCACCGCGTATCAGATTTCCCTCTAGGAAATATCAAGCTTAAGGTTGTAAAAATACTGTTCAAGCAAAACTATATAAACTTCACCCTTTGAAATTGATCAGCAGATTTTTTTTTTTTTAAAAAGAAACTTATAAAAAGCAAAATCATAGCCTTTAACAATACAGTTTAGCACTTCCTTCAAGGCGAATAGTGTAAATAGTATGGTCTATGTACATCCACATAAAATAAGGCGATTAAGATTGAAAAACAAAAAATTGCAGCAGTAATAATTGACATTTAGCATGAAAAATTACAAACAGATTGAGCATATTCCAAACTGGTGACTTCAAAAGTGACAAGGATTAACGCGACCTTATTGTCATTCAATACCTATAAACACAAATGATATCAGCTGATGCCTAATTCCACAGGTTTATACAATTTAACAAACATCATAGCTCATCACTGGAAACAGGTACAAGATAGAAAAGGGAAGATAAGCACAGTTAAGGGCATCTGCGAGAAACATGCTATGTACGCAACTTGAAGACTGGTAATCAGTAAGTGCTGAAGAGTCAAGTTATCTCCACGATTTATCAGTGGACTGTGCATAACTCAAAAGTTCGGGGCCTTATGTGCACCAAGCTCCAGGCTTTCTATCTCACACAACTCAACAATTAAATCTGATCTCCCAATTCTTCACCGAAATTAATGTCAATCAACTCAGTAAGAACCAGACTCGAAAACTCAAATCACTGAATTAACTAATGGCCCAAGAAGCACTTTCTCGAATGTATGATATCAACATATTCACGATACATTATACACATATTCATCCCAACATTTAAGCAAACAGAAAAAAAAGCCATTATATACAGAAGTACAGATTCACCACACACACTTTCACCAAAAGTTTCTTTGGGAAAAAAAAAAGAATAATGCACCCGAGCCACACAAAAAAAAATCCAGAAAATCAGGGAATATTCTGTCAATTTTCATCAGCACAGGTTCAAGACTTCAAGTCTGCAAATCCCTTGCTGTCACTCTTGTTGATGCTGCATTTTAAGCATATGATAAGTCTAGAGATAGCCCAAGGAAGGGGGGAAAAGAAAAAAGGCAATGGAAATGAAGATCATCTAGTTAATAAGAATAAAAGGAAAATATAGGGTAGAAAGGTTAATTAAACAAGCAGATTATGAGAAAGAAGAAAACCAAAGGTTTTGGTTTAGTTCAGGCCTCTTTAGAATAGGAATATATGAAGGGGATCTTAATTGCAGCATTACCCCTTGCAAAGAAGAAGCATTAGGTTTGCTTTTGCCAATTAGAACTACCCATGTTGGACTCTATCTGCAACAACCCCATAAAAAGAAAAACTCAATCAGAGAAGATTTAAAAAAAGAAACAAGAAATGGCATTTGTTATGTAGACATAAACTTGTCTGGAAGTGTACCTTCATGATTATTTCAAATTATAATTTCCTATGAGATTGCTGCCACTATTTAGTTCGTGAAGTTTTCCAAATTATAATACTTTAAGTTAATTCTAAGAGTCACCCTTATAGTCACTTAAATTTGGAAAGGAAAATAACAAAAACAAAGTGTAAAGTCATTGAATATACACGACATATTAAATTATAGGAAGAAAAACTAAACTAAACGCGAGTAATACAGCAAACAACTAGAATTTATCAATGAGCACTTTCAGTTCCAACAAAAAAAAAATGCTTACAATAGGTTTAATTAGTTAGTTAAAATCACGTGATTGTTCTGAAAAAATAAGTGTTTTCTTATCTCTAAAGATAATAATCATGCTTTTTATCTCAACGTATAAGCAGTCAGTTAAATGGTTATTTACATTAATATATAGGCCCGATGAGCTTATGCAGGGGGGGGAGAGGAAAAAAGAAGGCAAAGAAAAATAGCTAAAGTAGGTTTACAGAAACAGAGAGCGAGCTGGAATCCAGAGCGTACCTGGAAACAAATAATTTTGCTAGTATCATATAAATGATCAAAAGATTAACCGATGCAAGAAGTGATTCCAACAATGCAAGTAAATTAACACTATTGAGGAACATTTAATTATATGGAAGTGTAATGGTGCGTGAATGCATGTATGAAGTAGTAGAAAATAAAATGTAAAAGTTGGGAACATGAGTGTGGACGATAAATACCTCATCCATAATTAATTGTATCTCATTTCCAGAATAGATTGATGTTTGGGATGTGAGATATCTGGCAGAAAAGTTGTTCATCCTTGTTGTGGTATTTTTCTTCAAGCAACGGACATTCATAAATGTGAAGCTTTCTTAAAGAAGCAGGCAGCTTTTCTCCTGACATTTTCTCCAACTTGGGACAATACATGATCTTTAGATGTTGGAGAGAGGTCAGGTGCTGAAGTCCTGTGCAATTCAATGTCCCCAATTCCTTAAAGAAATAGAGTTCCAAAGTGGTAAGTGTGGTAGGAAGAGAACACCCCTCTGGAAAACACCTGATGTCATATCTACCCTGTATACGAAGGTAAGTGATATTACTCAGGAGGTGCCACTCTGCTTGATGTGATAATAGCTTACCACTGCTTCCAATAATAAGTTCCCTCAAACTTGCCACAAGGATCCCTTCTGGAAATGCTTCCATCTCCTCACAATGCTCAATGCTTAGCTTTCTTAAATTCGGGAGAAGGCCTTCCATGTCATCCCACATAAATTTCACAAAATTACACGATGCAATACTGATAGACTGGAGATTTTGAAGAGGAGCAGTTGAACTCATCACAAAATCAACGTTTTCACACAAATGTACCCGTAAATGTTGTAATGACTGGGGCAAATGAATAGTTAGAGGTGATATATTAGAGCAACCAGTGATAGTTAATTGTTGTAAATGCGAAGGTTTAGAGAGTGCCTCTGCCATTGATTCTAACATCCGACATCCTGTAATCTTTAGCTTGAAAAGGGAAGGAGGTAACTCTTGCTGTTGCCACCCCACATTTTCACTTCCAATTGTCGCTAGTTTTTGAAGTTTGGGACACCTCGGAATACTAGAACAAAAAAATGGACAGCGTTCAATCTCCAGAGTTTCTAAAGAAGGCAACTGGGGAGGTAAATTTCCAATTAACGTGGGGCAATCATATATTCTGAGTATTCGGAGCTTAGGGAAAGCTACCGTGTTAATGGAATGCCATTGTTCCCATGAAGTCATCGAAGAAAAATCGAGAACTTCAAGGGATGGAAATGGTATTATGGAAGCACAATCATCTCCCTTCAACAACTCATCACCAATTCTTTTTACCCCATTTAATCCATTAATTCTTAAATCCTTTAGAGCCGGAAGCTGCCCAAGGTGGGGAAGTATGCAACAGTTTTCGCACCCTGTCAATTGCAACATAGTCATGTTCCGGTAGCGATGGCTTCCTAACCAATCTGGAAATATTGTGCCCCTATAATTTCTAATTTCCAAATCTTCTAAACCCCAGTAAGGTTGAAGATTTCCCAAAATATCTCTCTCAGTTCGTGTGTCTTCCACGTCACCATCCCTAGACCATGATAATGCTAACCATTTAATGTGCTTCTTCTCCATCATCCTCGCCTTGTAGGCTTCTTTTCCATTCTTGACAATCTCCAATTTACTAATTTCAATCCCACCCTTCAAATTTGGCATTCCGCCCAATTCTCCAATTCCGGTCCCTTGGTCTTCGGCCACAACATATTTACACAAAATTTTCAAATCTTTTAAGCTACCCAATCCCCTCGGCATTTCTTTCAAGCTAGTGCCTGCTACATCAAGATGTTGCAAGTTTACAAGATCTTGCATATCTCTTGGCAGCATCTTCAAAGAATCACAATATCCCAACCGCAATGTTTGTAGATTGTATAATTCGCACAATGAGTCAGGCAAACTTACAATCTTCTTTGAGAAAGATAGATCCAAATAACGAAGATTTACAAGACCTTTCATGTCACTTGGTAGCATCTCAAGAGATGAACATGAACGCAACTTCAACGTCTGTAAATTAAACAACTTGCAGATTGAATCAGGCAAACTTCTAATACCTGTCCACGATAGATCCAAATAGCGCAAATGGATAAATTCCCCGATTAAGTCAAGAACTATCTTTAAGGACCACAAACCCTCGAGTGACAGCATCCGCAAGGACTTCAAATTTGATGATACAATATGAGAAGCATTTCCAATAGACCTAGGGAGATTGAAAAAATCCAATCCTATAAATGTTCGTAAGCCTTTTGATTTTTGAAAAACCTCATGACTTAAGCATGGATAATATTGAAAGTTGCAAGATAAATGGCGTGTCTTATTACCAATTTTGTTTCCATTCTCCCCTAATCTAAGGCAAAAGTCTCCAGCAACATGAGTTGCTAACTCATGAATGAGATCATGCATCCCAAAGTACACATCAGGTTCAGGTGGTGAGGGTTGAAAGAATGATCTTGAAGTTAAATCATCAAAGTATTCTTGACCAACTTCTTCTAAAGTCATGTTTCGCTTTGACGGTTGCAAAAAACCTTCTGCCATCCACATCAAGATTAATTTTTCCTTATTAAATTCATAATCCTTCGGGAACAAAGAACAATAAGCAAAGCATTGTTTTAAATTGGGAGGGAGATAATAATAACTCACTCTCAAAGCTGGAATGATCTTATCGTCCAATGAATCCCACATCGATTCTTTTAATATATTATTCCAATCTTCAAAGTGAGGCTTTGATCGAAAAAGTCCCCCAAGCACCTTTGCAGCCAAAGGCAATCCTTTGCACTTCCTAGCAACATCACTTCCAATTTTTTCTAAGCATGAATTCACAGTTGAATCTTTACAATAGAAAGCATGTGCGGCAAAAATTGACAAACAATCTTTGTCAGACATGATATCTAGGCAATAAAATGATGAGATTGTTTTGACCATCAAGGCAACACGCTCTAGGCGAGTTGTAACAAGAATTTTACATCCTTCCACTCCATTGTGAAGCAAACTCTTCAAAGTATCCCAATCATTGTAGTTGTCATTCCAAAAATCATCAAGAACAACTAAAAAAGTTTTCCTTTCTAACTTCTCCGCCAGATGAAGCTGAAGAAGATTCAAATCCAGGTTCTCACAGACAAAATCAGGACTAATAGATTTTATTATGGTCTGTGCTATTTTCAAAAGATCAAATGCTTCAGAAACACAAACCCATGCGGTAAGATCAAATTTTTGCTTGACATCATTATAAACTAAATTAACTAAGGTGGTCTTCCCTACCCCGCCCATGCCCACAATGGGAATTACAGACAACGGACCACCCTCACCACTAAACATCAGCTTAATTATATCTTCTTTTTCTTTCGTCCTCCCGTACACTTCAGAGACTTTCACATGAGATGTAACTGGAGACCTCCAGGATAGAGTTTCCGGACCCGTTCCAGTTGTCTTCTTCAAATCAAGAGCATCTTTTTGCCCCACAATATATTCAATTCTATCGCTGATAACTTCTAACTTATTTGCCATGCTTGTATCTCCCAAACTAAGAGAAGCAAAGGAGAAATAGCTCACCTTTTTCTGAGTGGCAGCTCGGGTGGAAATCTCATCCATCAAGTCTTCCAAGTCATAAACAGCATCTTTGAGTTCATCTAGCCAATCTTTCACAGCAGGATCCGCGAATTGTTTGAGTTCTGCATCATTGAGCACAGCTCTTGCAGCAATCAAGGATGGCTTCAAATGATTAAGTAACTTGTGATCCAGCTTCTTTCCTCCGATTTTGTTGATCAAATCTGTCAGCTCAGGTGTTAGTCTCTCCAAAAGCACATTGAAGACAGCAGAGAGAAGAGGTCCACCAACAAGTGACGCAGCCATGGTCTCTTTGGGAATGACTGATATTTCTGAAAACAGTGAGAATGCTCGCAAACTTGCACAGCAAGTGAGATGAAACAATAGGGGCGGCCTCGATTTATATGATTTCAGAAGCCAGTGAAAGATGATACTACTGTATCTTTTGTCATTTTGCAATAATAGCAGGACAAGGAAAGGAGGCCAACGCAAACCTGTCATTGTGAACGCACTAAAGTAGAAAATTATCTATAAATATGATAAAAGAATCATTAAAATATTGCCAGGAAACAAACTGGGCTGATTATGTTTTACTATATGGTCACTACTATCAAAAGATTTGTTATCCTATAAGCCTCTGTTACGTTTTTATATTTAAATAGTAAATCTTTTGTCATATTTTGATAGTAGGGACCAAATATTAAAATGTATAATCAGCCTGGTTTGTCTCCTAGCAATAATTAAAGGACATTTCAAAAAAGAAGAAGAAGAAGAAATGAAACGACCCAAGATTAGTAAACAAAGACTAAGCTTGTTAATTTTTTTAATGGTTGTTTTGTCAGAGATGATTTTCTACTTTAGTGCGTTCAGAAGCATTAGTTAGTAGTTCATTGTGTATGAGAAAAATGAAAGGAAAAGAAAGATAAAAAAAAATTTAATGAGCTGAATTTTAAAAATTAAAAAAGTGAAGTTATAAAATTTTAATTAAAAAATAATTAAAAGTTTTTCATCTTGTTTTTTTTAATTTTTTAAATTAGACTTGTTAAAAAATTTTCTACCTTTCTTTCTCTCCAATTCCCTCGTATTCAAAGTCATACCTATTAGATTAGCTGTGATTTGTTGAAGAAGGTGCTACGTAATTTCTGAGTTCAACTTGGAGGGACGTTCACTAGGAATAAATAATACCTCACCACGCCTAAAGAGAAGAGTCAGGTTTTGGAAGTCATGTTGACTCGAAATTCAAAATAGGAAAAATCCTAAAAAAATCCCAAATTTCAACATGACAAATTGGTGGTTCAAATTTCAATTATTCCAAATTAAAATTCTTAATCTTTTATTTTAATGAAATTTATTTTTTAATATTATTCTTCAAGATTTTAAATTCTTCAAATTAGTTGTGATTTATGAAAGCAAATGGAAGCACCGGACAATGCATCTACATTATCACGAGAATGACCAGCGCTGAATATGACAAAAGAAAAATGTGAATATAAATGCATTATCTGGTGCTCCAGAATATCCTCCTCTAAGTTGGTTTCCATTTGATATAAAAATAAGTGTCATTAAAATAAGAGATTAAGAATTTTAATTATTTTCATGCGTCAAACAAATATATATATTTATATCTTAGTTCAGATGGAACAGGTGATCATTTTATAGTGCCTCTATACAACTCATCAAGCTCAGTCCAAATTAACCATAATTTCACTATGCACTCTTTATTCCTCTAAATGAAATAATAATGAAAAATTATTATGGCTGTTATAATAATTATTCTTATTGATAAAACAAGGGAAAAATCATCAAACAACATGGAAAATTGCTTGGCCAAAGAAATTAAAAAATAACGAACATATGGAAAACTTCAACCTTGTGGCCCTTCATAATGGAGGTAGAATTGCTTGTTTTCAGAGAACGACCCCACGAGGTTTGACGTTTAGACATCCCCATAACTTGTCAAAGTAACCCTTCATAATGAAGACTCACTTTTTGTTTCCTGGTCTTCACGCGGCTTCACTTTTCCAGCTGTACCATGCGACTATTTTCTATTGTTATTTTTCCAGGAAATACCCAAATCGCTTTTCCCATTCATTTATTGAATGGGACTAAAGGAGTATTTCTCTTATGTTTTTTGTTCTTCAAGTCACTTGTGATATGTTCATCCGAATCAAAAATAACTAAATAAATAAATCTGGTATATTAAAATTTAACAATTTTGTGATTTTGTTTCTATATTTAATATCCCCTTCTGATTTTTAATTTAAAATCTCAAGAGAGTTAATATTGATCTTATATATAAGATATATTTCACCTGTTTATTAATTTTTTTCAAATTAATCTTATTGATATTTCCTCAACAATAATCAAACAGTAAAGGAAATGAGGGAAGTGTGGCACGAATGACGAGTGCTTTCTTACCGTAGTCTACGGACATCCAAATGCTATTCTTCGGAGGAATCTTTGGGGCTCCCTTAGAACCTTACACAACGGTGTTAATGGCAAATGGTTGGTAGCAGGCGATTTTAATGCAGTTTCACAACCTGAAGATCGTAAAGGCATGTGCGCTCGGGATAATTTACGAGTGGAGAGACTCTTTCGTGAGTGGATCCTTGAGAGCAACATGATTGATATTGGTTTTAGTGGGCCTCGATTCACTTGGGGGCGTGGGCCTAGCCAGAGTAGAATTGACAGAATTCTTGTTAATGACCTGTGGCATGATTATTTTCCTAATGCTTCAGTCCTCCACTTACCGAAATTTAAGTCAGACCACTGTCCAGTGCTGCTCAGGACTGAGAGGTTTTCTCGGTCTACACACTCTAAAAGGTCATTTCGTTTTTTTGCACCTTGGGTTCTTCACGAGGATTTTCCGAGGTTTGTTAAGGATAATTGGGAGATTCAGAATGGCTGGAATCATTCTATTTCTGAGTTCTCCAAGTCTTTGTCTCGATGGAATAGAGAAGTTTTTGGGCATATTCAACACAACAAAGAAAAACTCTACAGGCGACTTGACGGAGTTAATCGAAGAATTGCGGCAGAGGGACTATCTGATAGGCTCGATCGTATTCAGAAAGATATTTGGTATGAGCTTGAAAAAATTCTATCAAGAGAGGAAATGATGTGGCGACAATATTCTCGAGTGCAATGGTATATTAATGGTGATAGAAACTCACGTTATTTTCATGCAAAGGCAAATGGTAGGCGTAGACGGAATTGGATTGAAGCCTTGAAGCTGGATTCAAGGGAATGGTCTTATGATCCTAGGGAAATTATGGCGATGGGAAGCAGGTTCTTTGAAGAGCTTTATACTGAAACGGGAATGACTTCAAACTCTCTCAAGTTTACTTACACATATCCAGCTATTGATGACATTCATATGACTATTTTATCCAAACAGGTGGATGATGTAGAGATTAAGCGTGCTCTCTTTGATATGGGTCCTCTTAAGGCTCCAGGCCCAGATGGTTTAAACCCTCTATTCTTCCAAAGTCAATGGGATACGGTAGGGGGATCAGTGACTAAGCTGGTGAAGGGAGTTTTTCAAGACCCGGGGTTGGTTCGACAGTTAAATGGCACTCAAATTGTTCTAATTCCAAAACTTGATCATCCTCAGACAATTCGTGATTTTCGACCTATAAGCTTATATAACGTGGTTTATAAAATTATTACAAAGGTCATTACTAACCGGCTCAAGCCCATCATGCCGATTGTGGTGGCACCGAATCAATGCAGCTTTGTAAAGGGTCGACAGAGTACTGACAACATCATCCTTGTTCAAGAAATTGTTCACTCTATGCGTGCAATGAGGAAAAAGCAAGGATTTATGGCTATCAAAATTGATCTTGAGAAAGCCTATGATAGAGTTCGTTGGGCTTTTATTTTTGATTGCTTGAGGGAACTCAAACTTCCAGAGAGCATGCAACAGGTCATTTTCCATTGTGTTTCTACCTCTCATATGCAACTTCTTTGGAATGGTTCGGCAGCTACTCAATTTAACCCCTCTCGTGGTGTACGTCAAGGGGATCCTATATCTCCGTACCTCTTTGTTCTCACTATTGAAAGATTGGGACATCTTATCCAAAGCGCTGTCAATGAGGGTGAATGGCAACCGTTCAAACTAAGCAAGAATGGTACTCCCATTTCTCATTTATTTTTTGCTGACGATCTTATTCTTTTTGCAAAAGCAGATATGGAACAAGCAGGTGTGATCAAGGCCATCCTTGATGATTTTTGTGACGTATCTGGGCAACGAGTTAATGCAGCCAAGTCTAGGATTTTCTTCTCCAAGAACGTAAATCACAACAGACGCAAGGAGATCAGTGACTTTCTGAATTTTGCTCCTTCTTCAGACTTGGGTAAATATCTTGGTATGCCTATCCTTCATCAGAGGGTGACCAAGTCTACGTATAAATTCATTCTTGACAAAATGGATGCCTTCCTATCTAGTTGGAAGGCAAACACCCTCTCTCTGGCTGCTAGACACACGTTGGTTTCGTCTGTGGCTTCAGCTATACCGAATTATGCCATGCAGACGATCTCCTTGCCCAGTACTACTTGTGCGGAGATTGACAGACGATGCAGGAATTTTTTATGGGGATCTAATACGACTTCACGGAAGATTCACCTCGTCTCCTGGGATATTGTTTGCAGGACAAAGGATGAAGGGGGCCTGGGGTTACGCCAAGCTAACCTTGTTAATAGAGCTTACATGACTAAACTTGGATGGGGTATGTTTACTCGCAGAGACGCTTTATGGGTTCAGTTCTTGAAGGAAAAATACAAGACTGGTGATGACATGATCCCTAATATTGAAAAGCGTAGGTCTGAATCTCGTGCTTGGAAAGGTATACGCACTAGCTGGCAGGATGTGACTAATGGCATGGCTTGGAGAGTGAGGAATGGAAAAAATACTCTATTTTGGAAAGATGTTTGGGTTCCGCATTTTGAGGCCCTTGAGAAGTATGTTCTTAATCCTCTTCTACCGGATATGGTCAATTGGAAAGTGGCAGAGTGCGTCACAGCTTGGGGATCCTGGGAATGGCACAAGTTCAGTATGTATCTCCCACAGCATGTTCTCCAAGCTATTCGGCAGATACATGTGATTCCATCTGATCGTGATGACTTACCTGTGTGGCGTTGGTCCTCTTCGAGCACGTTTTCTCTCAAGTCAGCATATAGATAGCTCTCTGAACAACATAATACTCTTGATAGGAGCCTCTGCAAGCATATTTGGAAGTTGCATACACCACAACGGTGCCGGCTTTTCTTGTGGCTTTGCTCACACGACAGGCTACTTACTAATTTATCGAGGTTCAAGCGTGGGCTCCATTCTACTGGTGCTTGTGATTTTTGTACAGGAGAGCAAGAGACAAGTCTTCATGTGCTGCGGGATTGTCCATATAGTAAGCAGGTTTGGTCTTCCCTTGTACCCATGGACTGGAGGGATCACTTCTTTGACATTCCAAATGTCTCACCTTGGCTTGCATGGTGTGTGCGGCAACGTCGTAGCATAGGGGGATATGAGTTTCGACTGTGGTTCCCCTTAGTTTGTCGGAACATATGGCTTAGTCGGAATGATCGTATTTTCAATAATCAAGGTTGGGATGCGGCGTCTCTTCTCTCTCGAGCTCAGGCGTGTTTGGCTTGGGGAAGTAGTAACCCTGTGCAGAAGCAAATGGGCCATTCGGTGCGTGCCATTTGGAGTCCTCCACCCCTTGGTGTTGTTAAAATCAACGTGGATGGCTCTCGTCACTTGGAGTCAGGCCACTGCACTTGTGGTGGGGTCTTTCGGGATCATAATGGCGCTTTTCTTCAAAGCTTTATGTACAAGGTGGGACCTGGCTCGATCATTACGGCAGAAGCCTGGGGCATTTTATGGGCTTTAAAGCTTGCATGGGATCGCAATATGAGGAATATCATAGTGGAAAGTGACTGCAGTGAGCTGGCGGCGTTATTAAGATCATCTGTCTCCTGCGAACACCCAGATTTTAACATCTTGGTTGAGATCCAGCAGATACTTGAACGTGATTGGGAAGTGGTTGTGGACTCGTGTGCTCGTGATGCGAACTCAGTGGCTGATGCTCTGGCAAGAGAAGCGAGAGACATGCTGGTTGATTTCAGAGTAATGGAGACTCCTTTGAATAGTATTCGCGCGCTCCTCCTCAGGGATATGCCGCCTAGTTCGAGTGATACTTTTGTAGTTCCTGTTGCTTAGTTTGTTTTGATGCTCTTCATAATAAAAAAAAAAAAAAGACATTTATAGTGTTTTAGAAAAAGTATATTAGGTTAACCATTTAATTAATATCCTTAATTCACTCAAATTATTTAATCAAATTTTATATTAAGGCCCAAAAGAATATATACTTTTTAAGAAAACAATAATCTATATGATAATAATCTAACTACGACAAAAGAATCATTAAAAAAAATTAACATGATTAGTCTTTGTTTACTTACCTTCGGTGGGTTCAGCTTTTCTTCTCTGAAACTTCCTTAAATTATTGCTAGGCTGACTACATTTTAATATTTGGTCAATACTAGCAAAGACTCGTTATCCTATAAGCCTACAAATATGACAAAAGATTTATTATTTAAATATAAAAATAATAGATTAGCGACTAGCATGTGGCCCAACCAAATCAAAATAATTATAGCAAGTATTCTATTAGAGGTATTTGGGTAGAAACAACGTCGTGATTTTAAAAGTGTCTTTACAGTATACAAAATAAATATGTGGAGGAATTTATTTTGATTTATAAAAAAGTGCTTTTGAAAATCAACTTTCCCCTCATACAAACACTCCTTAAATATGACAAAAGAAAAATGTTAATGTGAATGCATATCTGGTACTCCAGAATATCCTCCTCTAAGTTGAAATTAAAAAAAAAAAGTTTCCATTTGATATAAAAATAAGTGTCATTAAAATAAGAGATTAAGAATTTTAATTATTTTCATGTGTCAAACAGAGATATATATATATAAGTTCAGATGGAACAGCTGATCATTGTAGAGTTCTATACAACTCTTTCACTTTGCACTCTTTATTCCTCTAAATGAAATACTAATGAAAAATTATTATGACTATTATAATAATAATAATAATAATAATTATTGTTGTTATTGATAAAACAAAGGACAAATCACCAAACAACACGAAAAATTTCTTGGCCAAATAAATAAAAAAGAACAAACATATGGAAAACATCAACCTTATGGCCCTTCATAATGGAGGTAAAATTGCTTGTCTTCAAAGAACGACCCCACGAAGTTTGGCATTTAGACATCCTTGTAAGTGGTAAAAGTAACCCGATCTATTTAAGAAAAAGTTAACGTGATCTATTATCTCAAAATATTTTTAATATTAAAGTAAAAAGAATATTTCAGAGTGCTAAACGTACATAAAAAATACTTTAAGATATTAAATGTATCTAGAATATATTTTGAGATGCTGAATACATTTGAAAAAATATTTTAAGCTATTAGATGTACTTGAAAAAATATTTCGGATGTTAAATACATCTTAACTTTTTAAAAAAGTGTAACCTGTAAAAAGATTTGGAATAAGCATATGTTTAAAAGTTTTCTACTTTTCTATATTAGCAGCAGGGAGAAGTTTTTTATTTTGTCATTATTAAATGTATTCTTAAAAAATTTTATGCTCTGCTGCCTTAATATTAAACAGGGAGAAAAAGGAAAAGGTGGATAAATAATTAATAAAATGATCAATCAACCCTTCCTCCACATGCCTCACAAAAGGAAGCCAGGGAATACAAGGGATAAAAGTAAAAAAAAAAAAATCATTAATTACCCTGTCAATCTCTTATATTCTAGACTAAAATTTTCCTTTATAAGACTTCTTACTTCACAGGAGGGAGTACAACAAAAGAATCATTAAAAACAAAAAAATATCAAGCCTAGTCCTTGTATACTAATCCCTTGTCCTTAGCGCATTTTTCTGAAACGTTCTTTGAGGAAACAAACCAGGCTAATTACTCCTCTGGTCCTATTTATAGAGCAGAGAGAGAAGTTTTTTTTGGTCCTATTTATAAGTCACCTCATTAACTTTTTACTATGACTTTACCATGTTGTCCTTCATTTATTATAATGTAGATAGTTACTTTTTTGAAAAAGGTATATATTAAATAGGGGTAAAGTTAGAAAGTTGCTATATTTTAATGAGGAGTTAATGCAGTTTAAGGTTTTTTTTGGTCTGTGTGAAACTTGTTGGAAGTGCCTTATAAATAGAACTAGAGGAGTATATTTTAATATGTGGCGACTAATGCTGGGTTGAATTTTGAAAGAAGAGACTGCGATGGAGATTGAAAATAAATTCCATCTAAACACGGTTCCCAACTCCTAGCCCCTTTGAGGTAGTAAAGTAGTAGTATTAATCATTCACAAAGAAAGTACCTCCAAATTGAACTTAAAAATTATGCGGGCACTTTCTTCCATAAATCACAGCTAATTTGTTGAATATAAAATTTAATAGGAGAACTACTATGAGTTGCTGAAGAAAAAAATTTAATTATCAAAAAATCTCAATAATAATAAATAAGCAACATAAACCAGTTGTCATTTTTTATACTAGAACTTGTCATTGCATGCTACTAAGTTGTCAATGATTTAAAGTAATTAAATCCCTTTCTTGAAATCTAATTGCAATTCCCCCAAATTTAATTTATCCTGGCAATAAAAACATAAATTAAGTTATAAATTACATTTGACAGAATTGCTCTTTTTTTTTTTTTTGTCAAGATAGTGCATGCTTCCGGTGACACAATGTCTCTAGGGGGGTTTTAACTTGTTCCATCCTGATCATCTTGTCCTAGTCTCGGTCAAGGTCAATTTAGAAAAGGATAGGACAAAAAATAGTTTGGGATGGGACGACTACGGAATGGGACAAAACAGTGACTAGGACGAGAGCAGGCCAAATCGCGGGTTGTTTTTTAAAAGTTACTTACTAATAATTATTATTAGATTATTCAATTTATTTTTTAAGAATAATTGTTTTTTATAATGATTTTCCACTCTTAAGTTGCATTATTATTTCAATAAAAATCTCAGTCGTTAATAAAATAATTTATAAGGCCATTATATAATATTTCTTTTATGATAGTTCTTTTCCACAGTATTGTTTTTACACTTTTTTTACATTATATAACAAGAGGCTCACATCATCACCCAACAACCAATAAGGTGCAAAAGAAACCACCACCTAAGATCGTCATGTGGACCAATCACAAAACCGCTACAAGGTTTACAGAATGTATAAATTAGGCTTTCTACGTAATTATTTTTTTTAGTATTTTATCTTCAGAAACCTAATAAAAAACAAACATTACAACATAAAAAACAAGATCTAGGCCTAGAATTACAGTGGTTTGTCAAAAAAGAAAAAAGAAACTGGATATCCTATCCGGTCCCATGTCCCCTCTTGGTCTTGTTAACTTTGACGAGACACGAGATGAAAATTCCGTCCCACCCATTTTACTGAGACGAGTCTGTCCTAGTCCTATATCAAACTGGGCTAGTTTCAATTTCAGCCCAATATCTTTTTGGGTTCATGTGAATTGGGCTATTACTTTACCGTTTATTTCTAATAAAAGGACACATATGTGTGCCTAACAAAAATAAATAAACAAATATATGTACATGTGGAATTTGTATCTTCTTTACTCTCAAAGAAATTTTTGTTAATTTTATGAAGACGTGTGAGATTCATTTCAATAATAGGTGTTTTTGTAGAATTCACTTTTAGGATACTAATTTTAATATTGATTGCAGATATTCTTCTAGAGCATTATTTTTCATCTTTTACCTAATGATAAAGACTTGTGCACTCATGGAAGGTTGAGCGTCACTGACTCTTCTGGAGCCTTTTTAAAAAAAAATACGAAATATAAGGAATGACATTAATATTAATAATAACAAATTCTATCCAATATGATTCACACTTATATTTCAACAATCTCCCCCTCAAGTATTTTTCTTATTTCTGTATTTCAAATACAGTGAATAATATATAGTAAGCTAATAACATATCTTTAACTTGAAAATCCAAATGCTTCCTGATTCATATATAATAATAGATTTCAATCCAATTAAGCTATCACCTTAAGACCCTTTGATAAGTAAATATTCTAATATAAATGTTTGTGGGTCATAATTTTTCATTATCAATTTCTTTTCTGCCCACAAAAATAATGGGGGGAATTACATTAGTTATTCAAAAACTATATCAATTTTGTTACTAGTTCTTCAAGAACTATATCAACATTTTGCTATTAGTTCTTCTAGAACTATATCAATATTTTGTTATTAGTCTTTCTGGAACTATATCAATTTTTTGATTACATATAGTTCCTCCAAAAAAATGCTATATATAATTCTTCAGGAACTAAAATATATTATTATTTCACTATATGATATACTTCACTTTTTGTTATACCCTTTTTTTTTTCAAAATATGAAGTATTTTTTTTTGAACAAAAAATATATATTTTCTCGATATTTTGTTATTCAAAAACTTTATTTCTTTGTATATATTATGTAATGCTTCAAAACTTATTCATAAATTTATAAATTCAACAAAAAAAAAAAAGGACTAAAATCAAGCTATATAGTTAGGAAGATTTGAATCATAAGCCTTCAGGGATTAGTCTTTAAGACTCTATATTGGAAATTATATATATTTTTAAAGATTATTTGTGTCACTTCATATTTAAACCATAAGCCTTCAGGGTTTTAAAAACATCATAAATTATTATTTTCATGTCATTCAATAACATAAGTGTAATGGCTGCTGGCCATTTAGTAATAAGAAAATTATAATATTAATAAATGTCAAATTGAATGTCGAAAATATATGAGAATAAGATAAAAATAAAACTTGAATTTCAAATTAATTAAATGTAACATGAAATAAAAAGAAAAGATAAACTCTTTTACCAATACATCCTTCACTATATAGTCATTAGTCTTCTGGGCTACATTATTTATAATTCTAATTGTCATAATTTTTTTTAATAAACAAACTATGTAATGATCCTTCTCATAATCAAAACTATATGGCTTCATGCCATTTAATAAAGAAAATAAAGATACATGGCATCTAGCTATTTAATTTCAAAATAAAAAAATTAAAGATATATGGTTTCTGACTATAAGATAAAACTTTGATGTCATATGGCCTCAAGCCAATTAATAAAATAACAAAATTAAATATTTATGACTTCTAGTCATAAGATAGAAAATCAAGATTATATGAATACGAACCATTTAATAAGATAAAAGAAAATTTAAATATATATAAATGGCTTCTGGCTATAAAATAAAAATTTCAACATGATATATATAAATAAAGAAAAATTAAATATACATATGGCTTCTGGCCATAAAATAGAAAATACAAATTATATAGCTTCTAGCCTTTTAATTAGATAAAAAAAATCAAATATCTACGGCTTCTGACTGTAAGATAGAAAATCAAATTTCTATGGCAACTAGCCATTTAATAAGATAAAACAAAATTATATATATGGCTTTTGGCCATAAAATAGAAAATTCAAATTACATGACTTCTAGCCATTTAATAAGATAACAGTAATCAAATATATATGGCTTCTAGCCATAAGATGAAAATTTATACCTAAATACTTTGAGTTATTTAACAAGATAAAATATCAAATATATATGGCTTCAAGTCATTTAAAAAAATAGAGAATTAACCCTATATATATATAGCTTCTAGCCATAAGATAAAAACTCAAAGTTGTATAGCTTCTGGCTATAATATAGAACATCAAAATCATATGGCTTTTAGCCATTTAATTTGAAAAGAATGGAAAATCTGAGTTATATGGCTTTTGGTCATTTAATTACAATGAGATGAAAACTTAAAATTATATGACTTCTAGCCATTTAACTTTAGATGGTAAATCTTTATGGATATTACTAGTATCTATTGAAATTTCGGGTTCCATCGAAATAGTGACATCATGTCAATAAGAAATAGAGGGGGAAAAAAAATCTCCCATTATAGTCATGGAACCCTATGTTAAAACAATGGTAGATAATCCTTTTAATTCCATATAATGGCTTAGATTATCCTAGATAAATTGAATAGGAATACGGATACTCTGAAACTCCATATATATGATGCTCGAGGTATTTTTATTTAAACAGAGCAAATGATACTCTAGAAAAATAATAAAGATGATGCTCTAAAATTATGATGGGGTAGAAAAGTATACTATACGTACCTTGATTAGAGCTTCGTGTTGATAACGTGTTATAAATAAAGAAGAAATAGAGAAAAGAATCATACAGAGGAAGAGAGGATCAAGAAGAGAGAGTATTTCTCATTCCATTCAAGTGTGCTTAATACATTATACATGGCCTCTATTTATAGACACAGCTTTACACCTTCGATAGAATCTACAGATTACATGATAATATGAGATAATTGAGGGATATAGAGATAATGAGAGATATTAGAAACTATAGGAGATATAAGAGATAGTGGGAGATATATCGACATCCACAAAGATATTATTATATTCATAACAATTTAGTATATGTTCTCATTAAATATCGTTTTGTTGGGGATATTGCTCTGTGGTGATTGTGTGTAAGATAAAGAGTGGGAAAAAAAGAGACGAAATTTTGATTATTCTTTCTTCTATATATGAGCTTTGTTTGTGATATCTTATATTGTGAAAACTCTATATATCAACTCAACTGGTTATTTTCTAAGATATATACAGATAGATAATTCCACATGCATATATAAATTGTATTGAAAATGTCTGGATATTAGCTAAAAGCTTTCTAAACATGCTTGTGCTTTGTCCGTTAAACTTAAGTGTAGTAACGTTGATTTCAAGCATGCTTGATTTCTTGAAACTATCATTTTCCTTCGATGATTTAAATATAATAGAATGACACCACGATATATAGAGGTTCGGATAAAAAAAAAATGAATCCTATATCCTCTCCCCAAGCATGAGGCCTGAGAATTTTACAAGTGATAAGTATTCACATTAAATTATACACATCTTCGTCGCAACATTTAAGCAAGCAGAAAAAAAAAGCCACTATATGCAGAATACAGATTCATCACACACACTTTCACCAAAAGTTTCTTTGAAAACAACATAATAATGCACCCGAGCCACCAAAAAAAAAATTCCAGAAAATCAGAGAATATTCTGTCCAAGAAAGAGGATGGATTTCATCAGCACAGGTTCAAGACTTCAGGTCTGCAAATCCCTTGCTGTCATTCTTGCTGGTGCTGCATTTTAAGCACATGATAAATCTAGAGACAGCCCAAGGAAGTGAGGGAGAAGGAGAAAAAAAAAAGCAATGAAAATGAAGATCGTCTAGTTAATAAGAATCAAAGGAAAATATAGGGTATAGAAAAGTAAGTTAAACAAGCAGATTATGAGAGAAAGAAGAAAATCAAAGGCTTTGGTTTAGTTCAAACCTCTTTAGAATAGGAATATATGAAGGGGATCTTAATTGCAGCATTACCCCTTGCAAAGAAGAAGCATTGGGTTTGCTTTTACCAATTAGAACTAACCATGTTGGACTCTATCTGCAACAACCCCATAAAAAGAAAAACTCAATCAGAGTAGATTTAAAAAAAGAAACAAGAAATGGCATTTGTTATGTAGACATAAACTTGTCTAGAAGTGTACCTTCATGATTATTTTTTGCCAATAATTCCTCATTACATGATTGGTATAAGCTTAGAGGAATCTGCACTTCTGCATAATTTTGAGACCAAGTGGATTGCTTCTGTAATCTGTGAAGTGATGGAAATGTGAGTATGATGGACTATGTATGTAAAGGTGTTAAATGGTTTATGCTTCAGTGCAGGATATGTAATAAGAGTAACTAAAGTAATGAATAATAATTTAAGCCACATCAGTTGTTTATGGAAACTCATCATTCTGTCATCAAATATATCTAGAATTATTTAATACAGACATATGAGATTGCCGCCGCTATTAAGTTCATGAAGTTTTCCAAATCATAATACTTTAAGTTAATTCTAAGAGTCAAAATTTGGAAAGGAAAATAACAAAAACAAAGTATAAAGTCATTGAATATACGCAACATATGAAATTATAGGAAGAAAAACTAAACTAAACACGAGTAATACAGTGAACTACTAGAATTGTCATTCATTTTTATCAATGAGCACTTTCACGTGATTGTTCTGAAAAAATAATTGTTTTCTTATCTCCAAAGATAATAATCATGCTTTTTGTCTCAGTATATAAGCAGCTAGTTAAATGGTCATTTCCAATAATATATAGACCTGATGAGCTTATGTAAGAGGGGGGGAGAGATGAAAAAACAAGGTAAAGAAAAATAGGCAAGGTAGGTTTATAGAAACAGAGAGCGAGCTGGAATCCAGAGCGTATCGAGAAACAAATGATTTTGTAAGTATCATATAAATGATCAAAAGATTAACCTATGCAAGTAGTGATTCCAACAATGCAAGTAAATTAACACCATTGAGGAAAATTTAATTATATGGAAGCATAATGGTCTGTGAATGCATGTATGAAGTAGTAGAAAATAAAATGCAATAGTTGGGAACATGAGTGTGGACGATAAATACCTGATCCATAATTAATTGTATCTCATACCGTGAATAGATTGATGTTTGGGATGTGAGATATCTGGCGGAAAAATTGTTCATCCTTGCTGAGGTATTTTTCTTCAAGCAACGGACATCCCCAAATGTGAAGCTTTCTTAAAGAAGCAGGCAGCTTTTCTCCTGACATTTTCTCTAGCTTGGGACAATAGATGATCTTTAGACGTTGGAGAGAGGTTAGGTGTTGAAGTCCTGTGCAATGCAATGTCTCCAAGCAATCAAAGCCATTGAGTTCTAGGGTGGTTAGAGTGGCAGGAAGAAAACACCCCTCTGGGAAACACTTCACTTTACTATAGCGATACATACGAAGGTAAGTGATATTACTTGGGAGGTGCCACTCTGCTTGATGGGATAATAGCTTACTATTCCCTACAATAATAAGTTCCCTCAAACTTGCCACAAGGATCCCTTCTGGAAATGCTTCCATCTCATCACAATGCTCAATGCTTAGCTTTCTTAAATTCGGGAGAAGGCCTTCCATGTCATCCCACATAAATTTCACAAAATTACACAATGCAATACTGATAGACTGGAGATTTTGAAGAGGAGCAGTTGAACTCATCACAAAATCAACATTTTCACACAATCGTACCCGTAAATATTGTAATGACTGGGGCAAATGAATAATTGGAGGTGATATATTAGAGTAACCAGAGATAGTTAATTGTTGTAAATGCGAATGTTTGGAGAGTGGCTCTGCCATTGATTCCAACATCCGACATCCTACAATCTCTCGCTCCCAAAGGCATGAAGGTAACTCTTGCTGTTGCCACCCCACATTTTCACTTCCATCTATCGCTAGTTTATGAAGTTTGGGACACCTCGGAATACTAGAACAAAAAAATGGACAACGATCAATCTCCAGAGTTTCTAAAGAAAGCAACTGGCGAGGTAAATTTCCAATTAACTTGAGGCAATCATATATTCTGAGTATTTGGAGCTTAGGGAAAGCTTCCATGTTAATGGAATGCCATTGTTCCCATGAAGTCATCGAAGAAAAATCGAGAACTTCAAGGGATGGAAATGGTATTATGGAAGCACAATCATCTCCCTTCAACAACTCATCACCAATTATTTTTACCCCATTTAATCCATTAATTCTTAATTCCTTTAGAGCGGGGAGCCGTCCAAGGGTTGGAAGCATGCAACAGTTTTTGCACCCTACCAATTGCAACATAGTCATGTTCAAGTAGCAATGGCTTCCTAACCAATCCGGAAATATCGTGCCCCTATAATTTCTAATTTCCAAATCTTCTAAATCCCAATGAGGTTGAAGATTTCCCAAAATATCTCTCTCAGTTCGTGTGTCTTCCACGTCACCATCTCTAGACCATGATAATGTTAACCCTTTAATGTGCTTCTTCTCCATCATCCTCGCCTCGTAGGCTTCTTTTCCATTCTTGACAATCTCCAATTTACTAATTTCAATCAAACCCTTCAAATTTGACATTCCTCCCAATTCTCCAATTCCGGTCCCTTGGTCTTCGGCCACAACATATTTACTTAAAATTTTCAAATCTTTTAAGCTACCCAATCCCCTCGGCATTTCTTTCAAGTTAGTGCCTCTTACATCAAGATGTCGCAAGTTTATAAGATCTTGCATATCTCTTGGCAGCATCTTCAAAGAATCACAACATGGCAACTGCAATGTTTGTAGATTGTATAATTCGCACAATGAGTCGGGCAAACTTACAATCTTCTTTGAGAAAGATAGATCCAAATACCGAAGATTTACAAGATCTTTCATGTCACTTGGTAGCATCTCAAGATATGAACATCCACGCAACTTCAACGTCTGTAAATTAAACAACTTGCAGATTGAATTAGGCAAACTTCTAATACTTGTAAATGATAGATTCAAATAGCGCAAATGGATAAATTCCCCGATTAAGTCAGGAACTATCTTTAAGGACCGCAAACCCTCAAGTGACAGCATCCGCAAGTGCTTCAAATTTGATGATACAATATGAGAAGCATTTCCAATAGACCTAGGGACATTGAAAAAATCCAATCCTATAAATGTTCGTATGCCTTTTGATTTTTGAAAAACCTCACGACTTAAGCATGGATAATATTGAAAGTTGCAAGATAAATGGCGTGTCTTATTACCAATTTTGTTTCCATTCTCCCCTAATCTAAGGTAAAAGTCTCCAGCAACATGAGTTGCTAACTCATGAATGAGATCATGCATCCCAAAGTACACATCAGTTTCAGGTGATAAGGGTTGAAAGAATGATCTTGAAGTTAAATCATCAAAGTACTCTTGACCAACTTCTTCTAAAGTCATATTTCGCTTTGACGGTTGCAAGAAACCTTCTGCCATCCACATCAAGATTAATTCTTCCTTATCAAATTGATAATCCTTCGAGAATAAAGAACAAAAGGCAAAGCATTGTTTTAAATTGGGAGGGAGATAATAATAACTAACTCTCAAAGCTGGAATGATCTTATCGTCCAATGAATCCCACATCGATCCTTTTAATATATTATTCCAGTCTTCAAAGTGAGGCTTTGATCGAAAAAGTCCCCCAAGCAATTTTGCAGCCAAAGGCAATCCTTTACACTTACTAGCAACATCACTTCCAATTTTTTCTAAGCATGAATTCATAGTTGAATCTTTACAATAGAAAGCATGTGTAGCAAAAATTGACAAACAATCTTTGTCGGACATGATATCTAGGCAATAAAATGATGAGATTGTTTTGACCATCAAGGCAACACGTTCTAGGCGAGTTGTAACAAGAATTTTACATCCTTCCACTCCATTGTGAAGCAAATTCTTCAAAGTATTCCAATCATTGTAGTTGTCATTCCAAAAATCATCAAGAACAACTAAAAAAGTTTTCCTTTCTAACTTCTTCGCCAGATGAAGCTGAAGAAGATTCAAATCCAAGTTCTCACAGACAAAATCAGGATCGATAGATTTTATTATGGTCTGTGCTATTTTCAAAAGATCAAATGCTTCAGAAACACAAACCCATGCGGTAAGATCAAATTTTTGCTTGACATCATTATAAACTAAATTAACTAAGGTGGTCTTCCCTACCCCGCCCATGCCCACAATGGGAATTACAGACAACGGACCACCCTCACCACTAAACATCAGCTTAATTATATCTTTTTTTTCTTTCGTCCTCCCGTACACTTCAGAGACTTCCACATGAGATGTAACTGGAGACCTCCAGGACAGAGTTTCCAGACCCGTTCCAGTTGTCTTCTTCAAATCAAGAGCATCTTTTTGCCCCACAATATATTCAATTCTATCGCTGATAACTTCTAACTTATTGCCATGCTTGTATCTCCCAGACTAAGAGAAGCAAAGGAGAAATAGCTCACCTTTTTCTGAGTGGCAGCTCGGGTGGAAATCTCATCCATCAAGTCTTCCAAGTCATAAACAGCATCTTTGAGTTCATCTAGCCAATCTTTCACGGCAGGATCCGTGAATTGTTTGAGTTCTGCATCGTTGAGCACAGCTCTTGCAGCAATCAAGGATGGCTTCAAATGATTAAGCAACTTGTGATCCCGCTTCTTTCCTCCGATTTTGTTGATTAATTCTGTCAGCTCAGGCGTTAATCTCTCCAAAAGCACATTGAAGGCAGCAGAGAGAAGAGCTCCACTTACAAATGACGCAGCCATGATCTCTTCGGGAATGGGTGATATTTCTGAAGACAGTGAAGATACTCCCAGACTAGCCGGAGGGAAAATGAATTAATACAGACACGAGACTCAATTTATTTGATTTCATTGCATATCCAAAACGCAATTCCGTGTGCTAAATATTTCTCAGCAAAACGACACCAACAGGGAAGTACTCCCATCTACTACAAGTGGCTAGAAATTCTTAGGTGCTCTTAGACCACCACGTCGCTTGAATGTTGTTCAATAAAAACACACCAACTCAATCATTTTGTCAGTCTATGGGAGTCATTTTCATATGAGCGACTTGTAGCAGAATTCGGGCAAAAAAAACAAAAACACAAAGACTTGTGGGCCTCCAATTAATTGAGGTGGTACGTTTTTATTGGACAATGTCCAACTGACCTTTACAATCTCACTTGATATGGGTAAAATTAAAAAAAATTAAATTTAAAACAGATTTAATGAGTTAATTATCATTTATTATTTTTGATAAATTATTTAAAATGAGTCATGTTATGTACGCATGGAGTAATTGCATGTTTAGAGAATTTTCTTTTCCGAGTGAAAACTGAAACTCATTCACAACACAGAGATTTATAAGAGATTAATAAATGCAGTAGTTTTCTTCGTCACTTTAGAATAAGAGGTGGTCGTTGATTAACGATAAGAAAATTACTTTTCAAGAGCTAGGGAAAGAGGAAATAGTTCTTTTTATCATATCCTTATAATTTTACATGATTTTTAATCACGTCACCTCTCTATATTTTTTAACTTTATTTAGAGTTAATGTATATCTAGCACCCTGAAATATTTTCTCAGATATATCCAATACTTTAAAGTATTTTGTGGTGCATTCAGCACCCCGAAGTATGTTCTTGGGTGCATTTAACACTCTGAAGTAATTTGTAGTGCATCCAGTACTCTGAAGTATTTTTTTAGGTGCATCCAGCACGTAAAAATATTTTTTGGGGCATCCAGTACCAAGGCAAAAAAAAAATACTTCAAGGTGCAGGGTGCCCCTAAAAAATACTTCGGGGGTGTTGAATGCACCACAAAATGCTTTAGGATGCTGGATGCACCTGAGAAAATACTTCAGGGTGCTGGATGCATCTTAATCCTTTATTTATAATATAACTTAACTTAATTAAATAAATGATACTGAAATATAAATATTGATTGTAAATTTAAATTAATTTTTATATAATTATGAAATAATAAATATTTAATAGTTGGTTCAAATAAAATTATTTCAATTATATTAAGTTTTTAGGAAATTTTATTCTTTTAATTCGGATTTTAAAATTATAAAAATAAATATGCATTTATTATAATAAAATATAAATATATGTCTAATTCAAAAATTTTAAAGAGCACTAAAATAAAATTATTATAAATTTATTATTAGAATAAAATATTGAAGAATAAAGATATTTTAAGAAAAAAGTTTCACTTTTTATGTGTTAATGTCTTTAATAAATTTTAATTAATCTTTTGAGGTGTATAATTCAGTTATTTGATAACAAAATTTTGAACAGGAGGAAGTAATAATTATGCATGTTTCTGAATTCTGAAATTTTTTTTCGAGGAAGGTAGTTGAATAGGAACTGGTAAATGCTTTTGGGGAAATGATGAAATGTTCTTTATGTCATCTAATATTTTTACCTGAAATAATACTCCCTCGTGTCATAAATATAAAACTTATTTTATATTATAATTTATATTAATGAATGAGTGTATATTTATGATTGGAAGGGTATTTTATTCAGATGTTTTTAAATTCTGAATGTAAAAAGGAATGCAAAAGGGAGAGATGTATTTAGAGTATAATTTTTTACATTTAAATTAGTGTCTTTTATAGATATTTCTCTACTACGAGGAGTTAATTAAAATTTAGTTGTTGGAAAACAAATAATATTAAGGACAGAAGGTTTGAGCAAAAGTGGAGTGATATTAGTGCCTCCTGCTCTAAATATAAGAGCTAATTTATACTATAAGTTGCATAACAAACTAGTTGTTATATTTATTATTTAGGACAAAAGATAGTACCACTATATTCCTATTTATAAGTCACTTAGATCACAAACTCACAAATCAATAAATGTATTAAATTGATATTTTTTTTTTCATATTTGTTCTTATAAAAAGGTTAATGGGCATTTAGCACCTCCAAGTATTTTCTCAAGAACATCAAGTACCTTAAAATATTTTATGGTGTATCTAATACTCTGAAATATCTTTTAAATACACCCAACATGATGAAGTACTTTTTGATACATCCAATACCCTAAAATATTTTTTTTTATGTATGTCTAGCTTTTTAAATAGTTTTTGGTGCATTCAATACCAAGACTTTATGGTATTTGACGCACATGAAAAATATTTTGAGATGTTGAATACGTCTTAACTTTATATATATATATATATATTTTCTTTTACCTATTTACATTATTTTTCTTTACATTTATTAAGCTGATAAGGATAAAATCATAAAAAGCTTATTAAATACCTCGCAGATAATTGTATTTAGAAAAAAAGCATTGTGATATGAAATTAACCAACAATGAAAGTACATTGGAGAAGAGAAGCAGACAAGAAAATGAGAGAATGATATTGTATTCCTTCACTTGCTTCACTTATATCACAATACAATGACATGCCTTATTATAGGCATAGTTTTACACATAAGTTACATTTGTACTTAAATGATAGATAGTGGACAATAAACCATATGAATTTGAGTGGGGGGAGTTACAAGTAAAAGCATAGTGGAAAGGTAATGGAGTAGTGGAAGATTAATGCCTAGTGTAAGTAATGGGAATTGATGATGAAGTTGAGAGGAAGAGGAAGAGGAAAAAGAGGAGATGGACATCCACATGTTATAATATTCATAACACTCCCCCTTGGATGTCCATTATATAATGTATGTGCCTCATTAAAAACTTCAACTAGGAAAAACCTTGCGGGATAAAAACCTAGTAGAAGAAAAAGAGTACATATTCACTGATACACTATTTGATGCTGCCTCATTAAAAAAACTTGCTAGGAAAACCCAGTGGGAAAAATCCATAGACAAGGAAAAAAAAGTACAGCGTGTATTAACTCCCCCTTGATAACATCAATTGATATCCTTGAGTCTGTGACATCTGATATCATGAACAAACTTTTCAAATATCATACAAAGAAGTGACTTGGTGAACAAATCTGCTAGATTTTCACTGGAATGGATTTGCTAGATATATATTTCACCATCTTTTGAATATCATGAAATACTTCATCTGGAATTAACAACATGTGGATAAAAAAGGAATCTAGAATTATATTCCAATGTCTTTCGTGAAGAACTATATCTAACAGTAAGTTAACAGCAAATAATATGTGACATCATGCATAACTGATAAGATATGATATGGTACTTCTGGACCAAGTAGTTTTTCATCACCTTCTCAAAAATATAAGGTTCTTATTCACCTCCACAAATCTCACAACCATCAAAGTATATAATAGATGTGATTTATCTATATAAAAACACTTTAAGGCCTTTCTTATATCAATTATTTGATACACAAAAATCTTTATTTCTCAAGTATTCAATTTGCAATTGAGGCAAAACTTTGTTCTTTCCAAGCCATTCATTTCAAATTCTTTCTTTAAGCAATCCATAGCTTTTGTAAACTCTTCAGGAGTTCTAATAATATTTATGTCATCAACATAAACAATTATAGCAAACTCACTTTCAGATCTTTCATAAAAATGCATGGGCAAATTTGATCATTTGTATATCATTTCTTCAACCATATTTTACTTAATCGGTTATACTATATACATCCTGATTGCTTCTAGCAACTTATTTAACTTAATCATTGTTCTCAAGAACTTGAATTGTATACTTTTGCCAAGTGAAATTCTTTAGGGAATTTCATATATTTTGATTCAAAACTATAAAATGGATCATACATAATGAAATTATTTTAATCTTCATAATATTTTATATACTGAAAGATTTTCTTATATATGCTCCTGGCATATTTTTGATCCTTCAAGAATTATAATGTAAATTTTACTATTTAATGATCCTCATCCATGGGTCATCTAGCAGGCACATTTCATAATGCCAGACTATTCCAATATGTAAAATTATATCTACCACAAAGTAATACGTCTCATCATAATCATTTGTGAAAATCTATATTTTCACATAAATGTCTATATATTCTATAGAAACTTTATATGTGTTGGGACTATAAGCCCATTTTCACATATCGAAATAACATTTTCATCACATCTTTTTCCTTTTTCTTTTCTTCTTGGCAAATTTATATCTACTTTGTATAATAGATCTATACGTAAGATCCTCTTTTTATCATATGATATTCTTATGAAAATCATTGTTGACAACTTTACCTTTTCAGTTCCATTTTTTCTTTTGTAACATAACTTGTTGAGATCTCTTTCTTCCTTTTCAGGTACCTAAACCTCTTCCGGGGTTTTATAATTAGTTATGTCTTGATACTCTTCTAGAGCACATGCCACCTTAATACAACTTCTAAGTTGTATGCTCCTCTTTATTCAAGATATTTATATTGGAACCGATTAACCTCTCATGCTTCTGGCATGTCGTAATATTTAAAATAATTGGAGCATTTTTAGCTTGAATAAGAGATTTAAAAATTTTCATTTAAGTCAGTAAAATATTTTGTAGTATTTCATGAATACAATTTTGATGAACTTCTAGTCCATACTAATATATATGAGGATCTATATTTGATCGTAATGATGCATTCCATGCATTCTTTTTTCCAGCTACTCAATTTCTCCCCCTCATGTTAGGAAAATTTTGTCGAATAATAGTCAACTAATTATGCAATATAAGTCTCCTAAATCCATTTGTTTCTTTTAGGAACATTGTTTTGTTCCATTTAGAGACAAACAAGAAGAAGGAGGTTCTTACCCAACATATGTCCCAACTTTCTTTTAATATCCATCTATGTGCATTGTGGTGGATTGGTAGGGATAAATATTGCACATTTCAATTTTTTTAAATGAAAAATATTTGGCTTCTGACCAAAAGCCAATTTTATTGGGAGAATTTGGTTGCCTTGATGTCTATAAGTACTGCAATATATTAAGTCAAATATGCCAACACGAAAATGAAAAAAATTTGTTCTCATAAATATTAATCAAGCTATTCACGGAGGCATTAACAAATGATTTTGCTAGATCAATCTGTTAAGCAGGCTGATCAATATTAAAAGCCTGATATATAAATTCACTAGCATCTTTAAAGTCAAGTTTTGGGAATCACATAGTCCGGAAATGTTTATCTAAATAATCTTGCAAACTTTAGGTTGCAAATTAATGTCAATCACACATCTTACCATTTTATATAGATGCATCTATAAATATTAAATACTTGTATGGTTTATGTGCTTCTAAATGGGCTCATGTATATTTCCAGAAATGTAGTGATCCATTCGAAAACAAAACATAACTAGTGATATCAATTTTTCTTTGAGAACAAGCAGCACATACGAATTCTTAAAAATGTTGGCTATTCGGAAGAATCTTCTGGTTCTTCAATGGATATCAATACATAATCTTCAATAATTTGTTGCATCATATAGTTTAAGATGATCAAACAAGTCATGCCAATAATAAATTTAATTATATCAGTAAACTTCTGGTTTACTGTACCATGTTTCATTACCAATAATAAACTTTTCAATATAACATATGATTGATGATATCCATTTATGAAATTGATATGAAAAATATATCCAATATCAACTCATACTTATATTCTAATAGTCTTCCCCTTAAAATCGAGTCATTCAAACATGATTGCTTTATTCATATTTTCATAAACAGTTGCTAGCATATAATAGGTTAAAGCCAATAACCTATCTTTTGCTTGGAAGCCACCAAGTACCTCCTAGTTCATATATAATACGGACTTTAATCCAATTGTACTATAACATTTACACTCTTTGGAGAACCAACGCTGTGATGTAGATCTATGGGTTGTATTTTTCACTATCAATACTTTGTTTGCTCATGAAGAAAAATCAGTATTAGTTCTTCTGGAACTATATTAATACTATTACATCTAGTTCTTTAGGAACTATAAATTAAGATGAATATAAAAGACAACTTTATTTCAATATATCATTAATATAATAACAAATATTATGAGTATCACAGATTTAACTTGCAATACACATAGAGAACATACAAAAATGATGAAGAACATTTAAAATGAACTTAAGAAAATAAAGTAAATAAAATTAACATTTAAAACTTCTTAATATTAATCAAGGTACTATAGACATTTAAAATATTCAAAACTAATATTAAATCAGATCATATAAATAAGATATAAATAAACAAAATATAACTAGTAACCTTTTGGATCTATTTGATCTATTTAGTTTATATCATACACTTATCAATATCACAATATCAAATTCTTATAACAATTTGTTTCTCACAAATCACAATAAATTTAAAGACTGATAAAAATTAAACATTATACATATAGCCTTCTAGGCATATACTTATATGTTTTCTATTTTATATATACTTTGGGATCTATCTTTCTTCACAACTTATTGTCTTCAGGTATTAGAATTACCTTCGATATTTTGATAATATCATATGGTTTTTTTGGTTCCACAACCATTTTTTTAACATTTGCTTTTCAATGAATTGATATATATTTGTCTATATGACTTCTGGTCATATTATAACAGTTGTTCATAATTTTATCATATTAATCATAGGGCTATTACTAATTATGCTGTTATGATTCAATAGTCAAGCCTCAAGATTATTGCCCTTTAGTTATCAGTTCCACTGATACAATGTGATCATACTCTTTATCACTCTTATAGATATATTCTTTGCTTTTAATAGCACACCATCAATTTCTCAAATATTAGTCTTCGGACTATAATAAAATGTTCAGAACTAGGAAGTTCTTTTGTATCATTTAATTTTTAAATTATCAATCTTCAGGATTTTGATATAGATTATCAAATTGTGGCAATTTTGCCATGCCTTCTGTTACAACCACAAGATCGTCTTTGATCAAAGAATCATTAAAACGTGATGTGGCTTCTGGCCATCTAATCCCAAAATTAAGAGTACAATGGCTCTAGCCATGTTTATATATTTAACATTCTACTTTCCAAGACAACAATTAATCAATATCAGAGATGATAATCATATATAGTAATTTTATAGATAAAACATAAACCTCATAGCAAATCAAGAAGTATAAGGATAGTAGGATCATAAAAATATAAGAAAAGTAAGAAATAAAAATTTTCATATCTCAATACGATAAATAAAAATTCGGTTGCCAATGAATCAATATAGTTAAGATGCAAAACCATCATTTCCTCTAAATAAATTGAAGAAATCTTACCAAACTGTTCGGATCAAACTATCTTCATTCAACGAACAAAACTTCAATGTGTATCAACTAGGAGCCATAAATTTGGATGGTAGAGAATCTCGTGCTGATAACGTGATATGAAATAAACCAACAATGAAAGTATATTGAAGAAGAGAAGCAGACAAGAAAATGAGAGAATGATATTGTATTCCTTCACTTGCTTCACTTATATCACAATACAATGACATGCCTTATTTATAGGCATAGTCTTACACATAAATTACATTTGTACTTAAATAATAGATAGTGGACAATAAACCATATGAATATGAGTGGGGGGAGTTACAAGATTAAAGGCATAGTGGAAAGATAATAGAGTAGTGGAAGATTAATACCTAGTGTAAATAGTGGGAATTGATGATGAAGTTAAGAGGAAGAGGAAGAGGAAGAAGAGGAGATGGACATCTATATGTTATAATATTCATAACAATTTGAGCTTTGAAGACATTATTAAGGAAGAGGAGGAGAAGGACAATAATTAACTAGTGTAGGGCCTGCGCGTACACGGAGCAGGAGAAATTCTTGCGTGCACTAGGAGTACCATGTAATTTGTGATCTGTCCAATTAAACGAAACCAACTCAGATAGGTTCAGTCTTACCTGACATTATTGGTCAAAGCAACAAAAGATTGTGGGTCTCACAAAAATTAATATCTAACAATTTCTCTCTCTTCCTCTCATTTTCACTGCCGAGATTGCCTCTCTCTCTTTTCAACCAATCCGCCGAAGACCATCCCAAAAAACCCTTCATCCATTAAACACCATTTCAACAACGTGCCCGTCCCGCTGCTTCTTACTTTTTTGACACAGAGTCGCCGCAATATATTAAAAATATTTTCCTTATATATACTTATAACATTTATATTAATTAAGTTCATCTCATAAAATGAGCCAAAAAATCTCATAAAAATAAATACATAGTCATAATATTTTTTGAGTTGAAAAATGATCTCATTACTTAAAATATGTGCAGGGAAATTAAACTTTAATTATTGAAATAAGTTGAATTTTGAGTCACATTTAATAAACTTTTCCCTTTTTTTAATTGAATTAACAAACACATATAATATCGTTAGTTTTT